>NC_143251.1:128310909-128611363 GCF_984573655.1 Nuphar pumila
ACTATGGTGTTATTTTAAATTCATGAGACTGAATTAAGTTATTTATGTGATTGATAAATTCAATTTAATTAAGTGTATGGTTTGATAGATCTGTAACCTATATAATATTTTAACTGATCTTTTTAACAAATGATTTCTGTTATTAATTTTAAAAGTATTTAAAAAATTATAATTTTGGGGTTAAAATTTTGGAGCATTACAGACTCTCTTATTTGTGTATAAGCCATTAAAGAGGTATCCACGTACCTTAAGACTCATGAGAGCGATCTGGGGGCTGATCTGTGTTCAAGGGAGATGACTTTTGTGGTTTATTCGAGTAAGAGTGCATTAATTTGATTTTGGTTGTCCAAAATAATCAACTTTCATTAGCACGTCTGAGTGCTTCCTAGGAGATGTCCCATGCATTGAAGCATATTGGATTGCAAATGCACAAGTGTAATTCTATTTTTTCTTCTCCTTAGTTCTTGGCCATGGTGCCTTGAAAAGATGCCCCCACATTTTGTTCCTTCTTCCCTTCTTAATGGGAGCCTTTCTTTTCCACTTGGGTTGGACATGTGGAAACCTTCAAGTAAAAGAAAAAGAGCAATTGATGAGTTCAATTCTTAGAAAGAGAGTTGCTTAAGATAATTAGTCATGTTGCCATTTATACCACATTTGGACTAGCTAGTTTTCTACTAAGAACTTTAATCTACAATACTAATATTGTTTCAGCCTTCCATGTATCACTAGGTGCGACACAGTGCTTCCAAATAAGACCGCGACAAATATGTTGGTCATTATTGTCCTTATAACTGGTGAGTTGTTGTGGTCATTCTTTGGGGTAACTGAGATCAGAAGGTTGCACATAGTTGTGCAGAGGGTGGTTTCTTTGACTTAGTTATGCATCACTTTTTGATGCATTTGCTGCTACAGTGAGGGGTTGTCTTCAAGGATTAAGAGCATGTGTTTATTTAGATCCCAAATTTAGATCGAAACATGTTCTTCCAATACTTCTCCATGCTTTGTGTTAGTGCCTGATGGCCATTTGGCTTGAGAAACTAATTTTTGAGCATGTTAAAGGACAAAATGCTTGGGCAATTTCATGCCACTTCTTCATGCAAACACTTGAAGATTTGTCTAAACACCTTTCTATAGCGCACTTTGGGATAGTATTTTTTCACTCTTGGTTGTGTGATCTAGGACATAGGAGATTTAGTTTGGTGATAGAAGTGAGTATCAACTACTTTCTTAATTCATGAATGACTTCAATTTGTATAACTATGGTCAGATTTAAGGAAAACATAGAACCCTTCAATAACTCGTAGGCTGGTGGTAGGATAAAAAAAGTGGTAGATAGATACTCTCTCTATATATAGAGAGAAAGTTAGTTGATTATACTTGCAATCTAGAAATCTCTCAATGCGAGTCATTTTGACTCAATCTAACATTGTAGATGTATTCATTATGGTGAATTTCATGGTAATAAACCCTTGTATCATGTACTTCTAATGAAAATACATGTTTGTTTGAGTCAAGAAAATTGGTGTGCTTGCAATTATCAATTTTTACATCACCAGATTCTGCGGATCTAAAAGCTTGTTTCTACTAAAAAACATGCAGATTACATCTATATTGCTAAGTTTTTAAAAAATAAAAAGCTTTGATAAGTCAATTGTAAACACATCAATTATAGCAAATGTAACACCCTCAAAATTTTAACCTTAATTATTTTTTCAATATTGAAATTTTGAAACCAATTTTTTTTATATAAGTTAAATCAAATCTTATAATGCGAAAACTATTTTCATAAACGATTAAGACTTTGGGCGGGGTCACACTAGGGATAAAAATCAAATCAAAATATACGAAATATACATATTTTTAGCCACGTACAATATAAGACTTAAATATGAAGAATTTTAATTCTATTTCAAATCAAAATATAAAAATAATAGTTTAGTCTTTATATGATCAAGTACTTAAAATAAAAAGATCATGTCTACCAAGATCGTAAGATAAGAGTGGACCCTTGAGGATATAGCTCAACCAGTCCTTTGCTTTAGCTACTCATCATACTTTACCTACATTATCAGTTGAAAATATCTGGTTGCACGACTAGGCTAGTTAGCTTGATCGTGTCTTAACTCACAACAAAATGCCTCAACGCAACAAAATCCTCTATCAGTTTTTATCCTCTACTAAGGCAACTAGATAGAATATCACTAGTCTTTCTGCTAAGCACATTGCCTATAATATTTGCATTACCCAAATGGCAAGACAAAAAATAATCATAATCCTTAATGAACTTCAACCATCTACGTTGTCACATATTCAGCTCTTTCTGAAAAATAAATACTTTAAGCTCTTGTGATTTATGAACACTTAGAACTGCTCGTCATATAAATAATATCGTCATATCTTCAATACAAAGACTACATTGACAAAATTTAGATCGTGTGTGAGATAGTTGCGCTCATGAACCTTCAACTTATGTAATGCATAAGCTATCACCTTATTATTCTGCATCAAAACACAACTCAAACCCGTGTCTGAAGCGTTAGAATAAACCACAAAACCACCATTGCCTGATGACAAAGACAACACTGGAGTTGATATGAGCTTTTGCTTAAGCATCTGGAAACTCTCTTCGCACTTATCTAACCACTCAAACTTGGCTCCTTTTCTCGTAAGCTTCATCATAGGCAAAGCAATACGATAGAAGTCATGAATAAATCATCGATAATAATCAGATAGATTAAGAAAACTCGTAATACCATGGATATTTTGTGGTTGCTACCAATTTAACACTCCCTCAACCTTGGCGAGATCCATGGCCACGCCATCCACTGAAATCACATGGCCAAGAAAAGAAACTTGCTTGACCTAAAACTCACATTTAGAGAACTTATTGTAGAGTTGGTGCTCCCTAAGAATCTCAAAAACAACACGAAGATGTTCTTGATGTTGAATCTCATTCTCTGAATAAATCAAGATATCATCAATAAACACAATCACAAAAGAGTCCAAGAATGGCTGAAAAATATAATTCATCATATCCATAAATACAGTTAGGACATTCATGAGTCCAAATAGTATCACCACAAACTCATAATGCCCATAACGAGTTTGAAACACAGTCTTGGATATATCCTATGTGTTAATTTACAACTGATGATACACATATCTCAAATCAATCTTTGAGAAGACCTTAAAATATTACAAACAAAACATATATCACAACAAAGTCACAAGCAATCATCACTCACAAAAATATACACACGAAGGTCTAAAGTAAAACTTTACCTTAGCCCTCTACAACTGATCATAGATATCTTCAATATGAGGTAATGGATACTTATTCTTAATGGTGACTTAGTTAAAAATTTGATAATCGATGCATAATCTTATAGATCCATCTTCCTTCTTTACGAAAAGAACATATGCTCTCTGCAGTAATATGCTTAGTCGAATAAATCCATACTCTAAAAACTCTTGAAGTTGTTTCTTCAAATCCTCCAACTCGACTAGCGCCATATGATACAGAGCCTTAGAGACTGGAGCAGTCTCTGGCAAAAGCTCAATGACACGAAGTGGAGGGAGTCCCGATAATTGATCCGAGAAAATATTTGGGTAGTCCCGCACTACCTCCAACTCTTTAAAAAATGAGACCTTAGGATCCATAAAAGTCAACCTCACAAGAAAAACCATATCTCCTTCGCTCACATACTTTCGAGCCTTCAGAGATGAAACAACACGATGTCCTACAGAAGTTATAGGATATGTCTACCAATGAATTTTATGTGGTAATACCACAACTTTGCAGAGTTAGGGATACATGCCCAATTTTTGTCAGCAATTTTAGTTTGGTGTAGACCAAGACCTAAGACCATGGGTCTGTTCTCCCAACTGTTGCATTATAGAGTTGAATCGCTCAAAAAAGAATCAACTAAGTCATAGGAAGACAAATAAAATTTATAGAATAATAAATAATCCTATGGTTATTTCTAGATGTCTATACCTTCTTTTATACCAGATGGGTCTGAATAAACAAGAGAAACAATAAATTTAATTTTTGTAATGACTGCTATCATATGCATAAACATATAGATGTAAACATGTAGAGACTATTAAGGTTTGCATATATAATTGTATATGAATTTTACATGTAAATAAAAAAGACATGTTTATGATCATGTGATTGACTTGTTGATGCAAGTCATGAATTTATTGATGCACGTGAGGTGCTTATGTGTATGAGACACATAGGAAATGTCGAATTAAGGTGTGTTCTTAATACATTTTAATGCAAAAGTGTATTAATGTTCTGAGAATGAACATGAAAATTGGTAATTTAAATGATGCATATCATAGTCATGAGTTTGACATGAGTATGCTCTTTTGAGGAAAAATGTGAAAGTTCACATTTTCATAGATTTATATGTCTTATTGAACTTGAAAGCATGCATGTATCATGTACGCTGAAATAGTTGAATGAGATTTTGACCTATTCATCATATGCATTCTTTTAGAAGCATATATTATGTTTGTGAGAGACCCTGATATCCTAAATTGCTTGAGAAACATATATGTGTATTTCATACCGAACACGGTCAAATGAGATTTGGCCTAATTATGTTTATGCAAATGTATATGAATTGCGTATTATCATTTATTTATGTGATACCTATTATGGATATGAATGAATGTAATGTTTAATGCCATGAATGAGAATGAATGTGATTTTGAATGTTATGGATGCAACTTACGTAATTATAAATGTCATGTAATGAATGGTTATAAATGTTAATGAATGTTGCGTAAATGTTTAAATGTAGATTTTCTTGATCCTTGTTTTTGTAAATGATGGGAATCACACTTTGATTGTAACATTACAAACTTGATATGTATTCTTCAAGTTTAGTTTTGAGTTTTTTACGGGCAAATGGTTGATGCCTTACAACATTACAGATAACCTCTTGAAAGACTAAGGCAAAGTGCGGGTTGTTGCAAAGCTGAAGACTCCACTCTTACCTACTAAAATCTCTGGAGGATCCAAACAGTTTTGATGGTTATAAACTTGTAACGATTTAACTTTATTATTTTTGGATCTTTAAGTTGAAGACTTGTAATATTTTGGAATAAGAATACTTATGAATTCTATCTTTCCGCTTGTATAATGGTTATACATTTAATTTTGAAATTTTAAATCTTTATGTAACTCCTCAATTATCTTAAACCTTAAGTAAATTATGTCTTTTGCAGTTTCCTATGTAAGGATCCTTAGAGTAATAACCACAATCAAGTTGTGTTTATGAATGATTTCATATTGGATATGATATTGGGAGGCTAATATATACTCACGCTCGCACTCATGCGGGCTGTCCAGTATTTGAAATGATTGAAATGTGATCATAGATAAACTCGTTGACATATTACTCCCGAGAATTATATGAAACTTTGTAACGGATAAAAAGTTTTAATTTTTTCTCAAAATTTTAGGTTTGAAAAGTTTTTAAAAAAGTTGAATTTTTTAGGGACATTACAACAAATCTTTACTATATATAAGATTGATTTTTGTTACAATCGAGATTGAATGATTGTAAAGTGATCGAAGATGTGACTCTAGATAGATAGGAATAGACTATATAGTTGGGATAAGGCTTGATGATGATGATGATTGTACTTACAATTGATTAGAAACACCTTTTTTGGGGTAAAGTTAGCCTTATAAATGTGATCTAGATGCTTGGTTTAGTAGGAACCCAATCCAACATATGTAGAGGTTCTTTTGACAATGCAAAAATCAGTAGTCATAAAAAGCATCCAATTTTTCTAACTCATAAAAATATATTTTCATTAAAAAACATAATGTAAGAGGACATATGTTGAACATATATACGAGGACCGAGTCAAAATGGTTTGCATCATGAGAACCCAATTAATTGCAGCTAGGTACAATCAATTATAGCAAATAATATATATATATATATATATATATATATATATATATATATATATATATATATATATATATATATAAAGAAATTAATGATTAATTCATGATACATTGAAAATGCATTATCTTTTAGTTTATCACAATTCTATCTATATCAAGTAGAAAAAGATAATTGGATTGTGTTTTTTCAACAAAAAACATGAATTTTTGAGCTTTAATATTTATGAAAATTGTACACTATAGATTTTCAAGCCTTATAAAAACCTGCCCACATGTCAGAATCAGACAATCCAAGAGTCATTCCTATAAAATCAAGCAAGCAGAGCACATCTATATTAGAATTGAGGAAAAACTTAAAGAAACCTTTTAGAAACCCGGTAGGCTGGTGGTAACAGACAGGAGTAGGCAGCTACCTCCTACTCTTTGTTGAGGTTTATATATGCTGCAAATTGAATAAACGCTTCTAAAGCATGAATGTCGAGGACTCTAGATCATGGATCATCCAAACTAAGCACCTGAGTTGGTGTAGTCACTCCTGAAGTAGGTGATGACGATGATGCTCCATCATCAGTTACACTGGAGCCCATACATGCATGCATACCAACGCGAGCCACATGATATTTTCATGAACCCATAATGAAGGGTGAAGTGAAGGTTGATGAGATAGGCTCTAATAGGGTCTGGATGGACAAGATAAGTTTTTCAGTTTTTGGTCCTATTCTTCAAGGATCTGACCTATGGTTTTGGACCCTGGTCACTAGTCCAGGCTGCATGTCCTTATAATGAAAGGCTTTGATGGGGCTGTTGCATGCTGAATTGGAATTTGATCAATCTTGACACTTTTTTCTGAAGTATGACTTGAGACATGTCATAGGACTCATGCCCACCAGGGTAGCCAGAGCGGTAGCGGGTCTAGGGAGAAGGCGCTGACCCCTTCGTCTCAAGTTTGACTCTCATTGGGTGTGCGGGTACCTTTCACTTTTGGGCTCTGTAAGGGCTTGGGTCAGTGACTCCACCTGGTGATTACCTACTTTGCCGGGTAACTTGGTCATAAAAAAGACTCGAGACAAGCCTCAACTCATTGAAAACATATCTAGTTTTAGCAAGCATTTTAGATTCATTAATTTAGAGGGTGTTTGAAAGCTTGGATCTCAGATCAGATGATATGAGGTGTGTGAGGCAGTGCTGATGTGGGGGAAACCCCACTCGAATGGCTGAGTCCTCTGGATGGTAGATCTTATACCCAATCAATATTTGCTACTGCCTATAAAATGTACTATCTAGTCCAAAAATTATAAATGCAAGTTGTATCCACTCAATCTGATCACCTTGTAAATGTGTTCAACATGTTTTGTTTGCAAACACTTGGATCATATTTTTTGATGCAAAAATATTTTTTTTTATTCTTGAAATTTTGGCACTTTGTGGGCTGCCCACTTTTGAAGCCCTTGAAAAACAGCTTATATGTTGCAAATGCATGATCTTGAGGCCTATTTTGTACTAAACAAACTATATTGATCACATCTATGAGGTTAGATAAAAAAAAAACATTCTTTCATAAGGAGGTGAAAAATGTTTCTTACTAAGAGAAAAAATATTTTTACACTCTCCACCACCACCACCCACCGTCACTACCACCACCCTCCTGCTCTCTTTCATCTTTTCACATTTTCTCACTCTGTTTTTCTCATGCTACATAACCAAGCAAAAAACTTTCATTTTAAAAAACTTCTCTTCTAAACGTGGCCTTAGTCTAACAATAGCCAAGGAGGAAAGAGTTGGACTTGATGTCTCTAATTATAAAAGGCATTGGAATGGAAGGTGGTATCTTTCTCAGAGTCGCTCGATCTACTTGAATGGAAGGTACACTCGGTTAGGTGGTCTATTTTGGAGTCATTGAAAACAAGCGTTTTTAGCATGTGTGTGTGCGGATAAGAGAAAATGGAGAGAGATCCCCAACTTCCAGCAGCAACAAAAACTTAAAAAAATTATATATAACGATCGTGTACCCAGCTAAATAGTATATGAATAATGTGTGGATGTACATATAGGAAAAATAGTAGTTGCTTAATCTATGGGTGTCTAAACTAAACACTCTTGAGCATCCATGATGAATGCTCAGCGCTTAAAAATGAAAAAGAAAAAGACTTTTAAGCACTCAGTTCCGCTATAGGTGCTCAAAAGCACCGCTAAAACTCTTTTATTTTATACTGAGCACATCCCCACAGAGGCTTTTAACAGCATTTTAAAGCACGGCTAAAAGTCTGTTTTTGCGTTATTAAGCATTGAAAGTCCATCATGTAACCATGTCTAACGCTCGGTGCGAGTGCATTATATATACAGAGAGAGAGAGAGAATTTTAAAGACCTTCCTAACTGAAAACCCTCCAAAACCTCCTAAATGGACCTTTTATTGGATTTTGGTGTTTTTTTCAAAACCCCCACCGTACAGATGTGATCTTGTGTTTTTATAGGAATGCATTTGATTCCAATGCATAGAGAGGATTCTATAGGTTTAAAAAATCAACAGCATATAATTTTCATAAATTTTGAGGCTCCAAATATCATTTTTTCTATTCAAGATTCATGATTCAAGTGTAGATTTCTAATAAATCAATATATATATATATATAACACATGTAGGGTCAAGATTTAAAAAAAACAGCAATTTTTTTATTTGATAAGTTTGGGATAGTTAAGAGGTTTTGGTTTTCATATATATATATACATATATATATATATATATATATAGAGAGAGAGAGAGAGAGCTGAAAAGCGATTTTTACTTAAGTAAAACTCAACAAAGGGTTGAGTCCCACAAGCACAAACACAACAGCAAAACATGAAAACACTGTTTACACAAAAACAAAAAAATCTGAACACAAAACAGAAAACTTGTTAAGGTTGAACAAGACATCCAGAAAAGTAGCATCATTTTTTGCCTCTCACTGTAAATAACCAAACTCTTCAAATAGTCCTCCACTTCTTTCCGCGTCTAATTACAGCAGGAGAGACCCTAAAATAACCATTCCCTAATTGGCAGGAAAAATGCATAAGCTTCGATAGAAAAAGGAAAGAAAAAGGCATCCACTCTCTCACACGAGGATAGCCATTTTCCTTATTCTTTGGCCCCACCAGGCGGCGTTCAAGTCATTTTGGAAAGGCGAGGCTGGTTAGCCATTTTCCCTCATTTGTTTGTTGCTACTCTATCTCTCTCTCTTTCTTGAACTCACTCGAACGTCCAATCACCATCAAGAGAGAGAGGATGGAGTGTCCTGCCGCGTGTGGTCTGCATCGTCTCTCGTCCCCTCACACCGGATAGAACGAAGAGGCAGCCGCTCTCTCTCTCTCTCTCTCTCTCTCTTCATGGCTCCTTCTCCTTCTTCCACCCTATGGAGTGTGACCAACCAAACCTTTCCCTCCTTTCACCGCTCTTCCCTTCCTACCTATCACCACCCACCTCACTCCTTCCCCCCACTTCCTCTCTCTTCTCTCAGATACTCCAACATTGTGACCAAGGAAGCGTCTGCCCGTCTGCTTCGCCCCGTCCATACTGCCGTCGCTACAGAGGACTCACCCACCACTTCAGGCAAAGGCCTTCCTTCTCAAAGAGTCACTTATTGGTCTTCTTTTTTTGATTGTCTTCTTGTCGATACAATCCCGTATTTGCCTAAGTTGGTTGTGGACACTGTGTTTTTATCTTCTGCATATGCAAATACAACTCGGATACTGGAAATTAAATAACTTTATGGTTATTTTTGCTTCTCCGAGTATATCGGTGTCGTCTAAATTGTCCACAGTATACAGTGTTGTCTAAATTGTCCACAGTATACGGTGGCGTCACCACTTTGGTGATTCTTTAGCCTTTCCGTTAGTGAAGAAGGGGAGATGGATGGATTCCGGTGGGATTTGAACACGAGAGTACTTCAGCTGAGATGGTGTAGCTCTGTTCGGTTCAGATATCTCATTCGACCTTTGATTCTCTACTTGTTCATTGTTTGATGTTTCATGTAGTCGTGTCTTGAACTACTAAGAAAGATGGGAATTTATTGAATCTGAGGCTCATCTAGTGATGCTATGAGTTCCGAAATGCGGATCGTGAGGAGTGGAATGGGAGAAGGAGGCTAATTGCAACGGATATTCAACGATCGGATTGCACTGTTGATTCCATGCTTCGAACTCCAGTGTTGTGCTGAAGGGGTGTTTGGAGTTCGGATGCACCCGCTTATCTGAAGAACTGGGAATTAGTTGGGATGCTACGACGTGGTGTTCAATACAATATCCAACTTATCCCTTCTTGCCGAGATATAGAGCTTAAATGGAAATTTTGCCGAGAAACTCATTCTGAATCGAATGCAAAGCATTCCACCATCGCTTGGATGGTGGCATTTTTTTCTTGATTTGCATGCATTTACCTTGACACTCAGGATCACATGTTCATTTTACAATTTGCCTAATGCTGCTCCTCTTCTTTGTTGTCAGTCTTTTTTTTCCAACATTAGCCCTGTTGCAAATACTTATCAGCTTGTTGGGCCATATCTGTGTTTCTGGTTATGCTTCCCGTTTGCAGATCAAACATGACAATTATACTATGATTTTTGGATGATCTTTAATGTTGGTTGAAGTTTCTTGCCACTGTATTCTCATGATATTGTGCTATTGTTAATTTGGCCATATAAAGCTGTCTTAATGCTTGCAATCCCTAATTATGAATTAATCATCTTAGAGCTCAAGATAAAGGTGCTGTTATGCATAGGTTTAATGCTCTTGTTTTGTTGATAATTGATATTGCAGTTAAAGCGAAAGGTATTGAGAATTTAGTAATCATAGGCTCTGGTCCTGCCGGCTACACAGCAGCAATTTATGCAGCTCGTGCAAATTTGAAGCCAATTGTCTTCGAAGGATATCAAGTTGGTGGTGTTCCGGGAGGGCAGCTGATGACTACAACAGAAGTAGAAAACTTCCCTGGGTTTCCTGATGGTATTACTGGCCCGGATTTGATGGATAGGTTAGTGTTGCTGCTAGAGCTGATTTATATGGTCTTGTGTTTCCTTTAGAGAGTTTCAGTGGCAGAATTGCCTTTTGAGCATCCTTGAAATGTCTGCTTTTCTGTACCTTGATTGAGCTAGTTCTTATAAGCATTTGGGTTCATTTTATTGATTAGAATAAGGAGGCAAGCAGAACGATGGGGGGCTGAGCTTTTCCAAGAAGATGTTGAGTATCTTGATGTAAGCAGAAGACCCTTTACTGTCCGGAGCAGTGAACGCGAGGTAAACAACATACAGTTTTCCATGTGAAATGAAGAGCATTGGGTGGTGGCATTAGGCTGTTTAATCTGATTTTTGAGCACATATTCTGAAAAGATGTTGACTACTGAGTATATTACTGGATAAGATTATTAATTGTGGTTATCAGAGGGCCATTCAATTGGTTAATCATCAGTTGAATGCCATTGACATACTACTTTTTTTTAAGGACTACTTATTACTCTAGGATAACTGTCTTCTGAATTATATCTAGCTCTCTAGTATGAACTTCCTATCTGGACCCACTTTTGTTCCTAATACCTATTTCAATATCTTTACAAAAAATATGGTTTCCATTATGTGAATATAAATATGCACAAAATAGAAAAGCATCAATAAAAATAAAGGCTAAATATAATATGATATTCAAGGATTAAATATATACATCATAAATATATATGTATATATATATATATATATATAATATGGGGTAACATTGAGTCATGGTGACATGAGGTATAAATGTTTTTTTTTTCATTTTTTATTGTTTTTATGAAATTAACCTTACAGATGTGATCTAGATGTTTTACTTAGCGACAATCGGCTCTTTAATCGTCCGATTGCAACACATAGGCAGGTTTTTATAAGTCTTCAAAAATCGATGGCCTACAATGTGTGATACTTTCCTGGGTCATAAAATCGTGTTTTTCATCGGAAAACATTATCCAAAAGCTGGTTTTCACTATTTTTAATATGCTGAATCCGTCCATGAGGTCAGATTGGATAAAAAAACAACTTACGCATGGAGAAGAAGCGTTTGTATGTAATGGCACCATTACCAAATGTTTCTCATATATGTGTGCGTGCGTGTGTGTGTGTGTGTGTGTGTGTGTGTGTGTGTGTGTGTGTGTGTGTGTGTGTGTGTGTGTGTGTGTGTGTGTGTGTGTTAGGTTGTGCAGCCATCTTCTTTCATGCATCCACTTTTTATACATTTCTTCTATAAAAAAGTACAGAATATGAATCCATACCCTTGGACTAGGATCTGGTAATTGATAAAAAGTAGAAATTATAATTGAGTTGGGAGCTGTAGTGTTTTAATATGTAGGAGCCAACAAAAAAATGTTCACTTTTATCTTATGCAAAAAAATGAGGGGCATTTGATCAGAACAACCTTTTGAAAGAGGGGGAATATGGAGTAGGGGAAATTGGCCATCCGGATTATAGTTGAAGCTGCCTAATAATGTATCATTGGCTCAATCAACATGATGGTTGACCGGATGGAAAAGAAATCATGATTGTGAGCACTAGTAAATGTGATCTCATGCCTGGGCTGAGGTTGCATGATGGGGTGGTGAAGATAGACTGGTTGGGATGCTAATCAGTGTGCTTTCTATTGTCAGTTAAAATGATGTGTATGTTGGCAGAGCAAGAACATCCTATAGTGGAATGTTTGTGAAGTTTAGAAGGTTTCAATTACAAGAAGTTCGTAGATATGGTTATGCGGATTCAGTGCGGTACACAGAAAAAAGTGTGAATCTACCTTTTAGTTAGAGTTTGTGATACCCAGAGAATGTACTGATATATCGCACAAACTTCAGGGGGTTCACTCGTGCAAAAGGTAAAATGGTCCTAAAGAAGTCAGACATTTACAAATTTGGCAGAAGGCTGCGGACTTCAACTGGATGGGAGCTTGACAAATAAGCTACATTTCTTAAGACATTTTTTTTGTAATTCAGGTACAGAGAGTGGTGGTGATGCAGAAAGATTATGACATAGTTGCATGTAAAATGGCATCTTGCTACTGTCTTGTTTAATTGCAACCACATATCCCATTGAAATCCAAGTTATAGTATTATTGTGCTTACAGTCTGGATGTCCTGGCGCAGACTGAAAACCTGACTTGTCTGTAACGGAATGCAAACTTAATCATAAATGAGCTAGTTGCCTGTCAAACATAGCAAAACTGTGAAGCAGAATTTTACATACATTTGTTGGTATGGATGACCGATATGCTAATGTCCTATATGTTACACATAAAGGAATACTCTTGCACTCACTCATCAGTTGTAGAGCAACTTCCATATTTCCACATATCTTTCTCCTACAGAGAATTGAATTTTCTTCTTTAGTTTAGAATTGCTGTTTGGATCAATCTTAAGTTCAACTGTTCCTGCCTGAAGTTCTTTTCATATACATAATGCATGCAGATATATACATGCATAAACAAACAAACAGACATGCAAACACATCTGAACTTTGTTGGTGCTGACTCTGTGTTATCTTGGTTCTAGGTGAAGTGCCACAGTGTGATATATGCAACTGGAGCTACAGCAAAAAGGTTAAAGTTACCTCGTGAAGATGAATTTTGGAGCAGAGGTATAAGTGCATGTGCTATATGTGATGGAGCATCACCTTTATTTAAGGGTCAAGTACTTGCAGTGGTAGGAGGTGGTGACACTGCTACTGAAGAAGCATTATATCTCACTAAGTATTCTAGTCACCTGCATTTACTTGTTCGTAGAGACCAACTACGTGCATCAAAAGCCATGCAAGACCGGTGAGCAAATAATATCCTTCCTGTCCAGACTTTGGTTTCATCTGCTTCAGTGACAAAACATTAATTTTCTCTGAAGTTGTTTGTTATCTGTTTAAAACTCAACTTCTTTACTAGTCTTTCACACGAACTGGAACTCGCATTTATGCCTGTCTGACTTGTTGGTTGCCATCTTTATTTTTGTTTTTTTTTCAAGTTTGTTAGTTTTATTATTGTTTGTTTTTCCGTGAGAATACTTGTTGCATATTCATATTGAAAATATCTTCTGTTGACAAGCATTCATCTTATTCAGCTCAGATGAATTATGTTGATTTGCAACTCATGTATAGTTTGTCTTGAACTGTTCATCTCTTGTCTCAGTCAGTAAACAGATCAGGCATCATTACTTGATTCCTTTGCCTTTATGCCTTACAACACGTGTTATGCGGGCATGTATATGCTTTTGGCCTCTGTTGGCCCTATCTATGTTGCATATTCTATTGCCTAACCTAAGGTTTGATATTTTAGCAGAATAATCTTAAACCTGTTTTAAAAATGTATTGCTGCCTTGTGGATCTCTACTCAGGTTTTGCCTCCTCATAGTCCAGGATATCTCAAATGTGCTCCTGACCTAATAAATTAAATTTGTTTCTTTATTTTTTCTCACTCTTCAAAGCCAGAAAAAAATGTGAGCAAGTCATTTTCTATCCTTTATTTTCTCTTTCTGAAAGTTGTTGTTTCTTCATTTTTTGTGCTGCTTTTTGGTCATCTGATGTCAAATGTTTCCCACAGTTTTGATACCATCTGTCATGGGAAGTGCACATATGTGTACATTATTTTCTGACAGCTCATCATCTTATCAGCATGCTACTTGTGTTTTATCATAAGGTTTTCTCCTGTGCATATGTTTTGCACTGAGGCAATGGTGGAAACTTCTATCTTAGTTTAGATGTTACTTTTATCAGAAATAAACAAGCTTATGAGTTGGCTGATTAATTCTATTGATTGATATGTCAGCGACCTTTTCATAGAGGCAATCCTTTTCTTTGTCCAATTATTAAGCTTTCCTTTGAACCTAGTTCCCTTGTTTTACCTGATTTTCACAAAAATATGAATAGGCTTGTGAAGGCATGTGATTTTTTTTAAACTGTATAATGTACATGAAGGCTTTAGTTCTTGTGGTGACAAACTTAAATTTCATTCTTCAGATCAAATTCTATTCAGGAGAGAAATTGATAATTGATTTTGTGGAAGTTAAGTTTTCAACTTCTTGAATGTTTGTTTAACAGGTTAATTATGGCGAATGTTTCACAGAATCTATAATAATCCAAATATTACAGTACACTTCAACACAGAAGTGGTGGATGTTGTTAGCAATAACAAGGGGCAAATGTCTGGCATTCTGTTAAAAAGGGTTGACACAGGGGAGGAGTCAGTTCTGGAGGCAAAAGGCCTTTTCTATGGTATTGGCCACTCACCGAACAGCCAATTGTTGGAAGGTCAGGTTGAACTTGATTCTGCTGGATACATATCAGTGAAAGAAGGCACAGCAAAAACTTCTGTTGAAGGTGTCTTTGCTGCTGGTGATGTGCAGGTACTTCTATTTAAATTAACTTCTCAGATCCAAGACCCTTTATTTGTTTTTCATAGCATTTTTAGCTCTATCTGAAAAGTCCTACTTTTTAGAACTCACAAGTTTTAGCTGTACAAGAATCCTCTAGTTGACTGTTTATGCAAACAAATTGTGGTTTTATAGTTCACTAATTTATTGATGGTACACATAAATTTGCTGTCACAAGTATGTCATTTCGGACATTTTGACAACACAAGTTGTATACATGTAAAAGGTCAAATATCCTAGTGTGGGACTAACAGAAATCTTTTCATCAGTGCAAAATCAAGTTTAATAACACATGGTTGTTGTATTCTCAATTTTAAACAATTTGAAAGAGTAACAAGGTATAACTGAGCGACGCACTGTGTATAATTGTTTAGTTATACACTGCCGGTCCCAAGCCCGGATAAATGAGGAGGGTTGCGGTAGGCCTGCGACAGCCAGCATAAAAACTTAGTCATACCCTATGAATATGAACCAATATGAGAATTTCGTTGGGGCGTTCCCTACTGAGCGACACGCTGTACTCTATAGGCTCGGAGGCAGTGATAAATGGGCAAGGGTTGCTAGGTCGTCGCCCGGAAGCGACGCGTCACACCGGCGCCCGGGTGTGGTGTCAAATAGGCAAGGGGGTTCCCTCACTTTGTTCGACGGGTGGGGGTAAAGATGTTAGTCCAAGACTATAAAATTAGGTTAGCCACTTGGAACATAGGGTCTTTAACTGATAAGTTGGTAGAGTTAGTAGATGTTATGTGTAGGAGAAATATTGATATTTTATGTCTACAAGAGACCAAATGGGTAGGTGAGAAAGCAAAAGTGATAGAACCTTGGGGATATAAGATTTGGTATACAGGAATAAATAAGAATAGGAATGGAGTAGGGATTGTTATGAGTCGTGAGTTTATAGATAATGTAGTTGAGGTCCGTAGGAAGGGTGATAGGATTTTACTTATTAAATTAGTATTAGGTACGGATATTATTAATATTATTAGTGTTTATGCACCTCAAGTAGGTTTAGATGATTCCACTAAGCGTCAATTTTGGGAAGATTTAGATGGAGTAGTACAAGGGATATCTTATGGAGAAAGGCTTTTCATCGGCGGTGACCTTAATGGGCATGTAGGCATTAGTAGGGATGAATTTGAGAGTATCCATGGAGGCTATGGTATAGGAGAAAAAAATGATAGTGGAGAAAGGATTTTAGATTTTGGTTTGTCCTATGATATGATCTTAGCAAACACTTGGTTTAGGAAGAGAGAGTCTCACCTAGTAACATTTAAAAGTGGGGTTAATACGAGTCAGATAGATTTTTTCCTACTTAGAAAGAGAGATAGGGGTTGTTGCATCGATTGTAAGGTTATACCGGGAGAAAGTGTAGCTACACAACATAGAGTCTTAATTTTAGATCTTAGAATTAGACAATGCCGCAAAAGGGATAGACATAGGATAGATCCTAGAATTAAGTGGTGGGCACTGAAAGGAGCTAAACAAGGAATGTTTGTAGAGTGGGTAGTTAAGGAAGTTGATTGGTGTCTCGAGGAGGATTCAGAATCTTTGTGGAATAAGATAGCGGGTGGCATGAGAAATGTGGCTAAGGAGGTATTGGGTGAGTCTAAAGGCGGTGCACCGCTAGGTAAGGATACATCGTGGTGGAACAAGGATGTCAAATTAGTTATTAAGGTAAAAAGAGAGTGTTATAGAAATCTAAGTAAAAGTCGTAATAATGAGAATTTGGAGAAGTATATGATAGCAAAGAAGGAAGCTAAAAAAGTAGTTCGGAACGCGAGGGATAAGGTATATAAGGAGGTTTATGACAAGTTGGATACCAAAGAGGGTGAGAAGAATATTTATAGGATTGCAAAAATGAGAGATAGGAAATCGAGGGATCTGGGTATGGTTAGATGTATCAAAGATGAAACACAAAGGGTTTTAGTCATAGATGAGGAGATTAAGGAGAGAGAAAAAGATTATTTTGATAAGCTATTTAATTAAAGTCATGCTCAGGATCTTGGAGACTTTTTCATTCCTTTTTATGAGATGAATCATGACTTTATGTGCAAGATTCAAAAGAAAGAAATTGCAGAGGCTTTGAAGAAAATGAAATCAAGAAGGGCAGTTGGCTCAGATGGTATACCTATCGAGGCTTGGAAATGCTTGTGAGAGAAAGGTTTAGAATGGTTGACAAATCTTTTTAACAAGATTTGGCGGACAAATAAGATGCCTAATGAGTGGAGGAAGAGTACTTTGGTGCCTCTATATAAGAATAAGGGTGATATACAAGATTGCACAAACTATCGTGGTATAAAACTCATGAGTCATACTATGAAACTTTGGGAGAGAGTGATTGAGTCTAGGTTGAGGAAGGTTGTCATGATATCGGAGAATCAATTTGGTTTTATGCCTGGAAGATCTACTATGGAAGCTATACATCCTCTTAGACAACTTATTGAGAGAAATAGAGAGAGGAACAAAGATTTGCATATGGTTTTTATTGATTTGGAGAAGGCTTACGATAGAGTACCTAGGAACGTTCTCTGGTGGACAATGATGAAGAAAGGTGTTTCTCTTAAGTACATTAGTATAATTAAAGATATGTATGAAGGAGTAGTAACCAATGTCCGCACTTGTGGAGGGGTGACAACCAATTTTCCTATAACGGTTGGGTTACATCAAGGATCTACTTTAAGCCCTTTCCTATTTGCTATAGTGATGGATGAGCTTACGAGATCAATTCAAGAAAATGTGCCGTGGTGTATGTTGTTTGTTGATGATATTGTTTTGATTGATGACTCTAGAGCTGGGGTTAATGCTAAGTTAGAATTATGGAGACAGACATTGGAAGCAAAAGGTTTTAAGTTGAGTAAGAGTAAGACAAAATACATGGAATGTCGATTTAGTAAGCAACGAAATAGAGATGGGAGTGTAGTGAAGCTTGGTGAGAAAGAAATACCGGTGGATGATTCTTTCAAATATTTGGGATCTATCATTCAAAAGTATGGAGAAATTGATGGAGATGTAAATCATAGGATAAAGGTTGGGTGGATGAAATGGAAGAGTGCAATTGGAGTGTTGTGCGATCGTAGAATGTCATTGCGGTTGAAGGGAAAGTTTTATAGGACGACTATTAGGCCCGCTTTACTATATGGTACGGAATGTTGGGCTGCCAAGAGACATCATATTCAAAAAATGAGTGTAGCTGAGATGCGTATGCTGAGATGGATGTGTGGAAATACAATAAAAGATAAGATTCGGAACGAGGAGATACGTAAGAAGGTAGGCGTTGCACCCATTGAAAATAAGATGAGAGAGAATCGTTTACGGTGGTTTGGACATATTCGACGAAGGCCTAATGATGCTCCTGTTAAAAGGATGGAGAAATGGGAAAATATATTAGTTAAAAGAGGTCGGGGTAGGCCTAGGAAGACATGGATGGAGGTGATAGGAAAGGATATGAATGCTTTGAACCTCACCGAGGACATGGCATTGGATAGAAATGAATGGAGGAGAAAGATTCATGTGGAAGACCCAAAATGATTTTCTTTGTTGGTTCATATCGCCGACCCCAATTGTTTTGGGATGAAGGCGTAGTTGTTGTTGTTGTTTTGTTTTGTGAAAGAGTAACAAGGTGTTTTTGTACATATGTTGATATCTGGTTCTTTCATGTTTCATAGCTCCTTGAAATTGTCTTTAATTTACATGATTGAACATCATTTGGAAATGTATATCTAATGCATGTTTATCATGTTCTTTTGGTGTAAGTAGGACCATGAATGGAGGCAAGCCATAACAGCTGCTGGCTCAGGGTGTGTAGCTGCATTATCTGTTGAGAGATACCTTGTGAGAAATGACCTTCTTGTTGAATTTCACCAGGTAATATTCATCAATGTTTCTGCTCTTAAGTTGCTTTGTGGTTTTCTGGTCAGTTTTTATATGAATTTCCATTATGGTTAATGCAACAGTCAATGCATTGTTATTAATTCTAAATTACAGCTGTGTACTGTCACAAGAGGAAGATGTAACCACATATGGAATTGCACCTTGCATTAGGTGATATCTAGATGTATTGTACCAATGTACAAATAGATATAAACACTTATGCACATGCCTATGATTTATTAATTTTCTCTTTCAATTCCGATAACCTTTTGTCAGAATAATCTCCTCTACTCTTATTCCATCAGCTTATATTTTCCCCTGCATATGTGAAATCTATTTTTGTTCATCTGGAGGTTAGAAAAAAAACAGAAATGCTCCTATTTAGGTGTGATCTGCCAATCATTTTGTCCCATGGCTTTAACGAGCTTGAGGGATGCTGGCATTGTACTTCTTGCACCTCTAATGCCTTTGGGCACTGAGAGCTTCCCCAACATATGCCCCCCTCCCCCACTATACCGTTTGCACCTAAAGTTTTTAGAATATGTTTATGTTGAATATATCGTAGGGGAGGTTTCCTGGGTTTTCTTTTAACTGATTATGAAATATTTGGTATCAATTGGTATATGGGTAAACTTTGGCCATGGTGTGTGTGTGAACATATGTTGTTTAAGAATACTTTTTTTTTTCTCATTTCTAGAACATGTTTCTGTGACAATTTTGTTTTGTTAATAGCCCAAAACAGAAGAAGTTAAGAAGGACCTTTCAGACAGAGATATTCAAATGGGTTTTGATATCACACTCACAAAGCACAAGGGTCAGGTGAGGTGGATGTCCTATTAATATTTGGTCATGTCTGCAGTATTTAGCAGTTTCGTTTATGGCATTCTTGCTGATTTGTGCACTTCCTGCCTTTTAGAGTCCTGTTATATGCTTCTAACTTTATTGTTTTCCTTTTCTGTAGTATGCTTTGCGGAAGTTGTACCATGAAAGCCCCAGGATAATCTGTGTATTGTACACAGCTCCTACTTGTGGCCCTTGTAGAACTTTAAAACCCATCTTAAGCAAGGTAAAATCAATTATGGTTCTCCCACTTTCTTGTTAGAATGTATTGGTTTCATCAATTTGAGACAAATTTGTGTTATGAAAATATAATTGCAACTTTATTCATACTACTGAACTGCACTTTTTTGTAAATCATACCCTTAGAAGTTAGAAGTAACCTAAGAGTAAGCTTTGGTAGGTAAATTTGGGATGATATCCTTTTTTTTTTAAGGAGAATCTAAGCTTTGGTAGGTAAATCTTTGGGATGATATCCTTACATTCTAAATGGTATACATTTAATATAGTTGATTGTAGGTACAATCTAGTTGGAATCTCATTATGCAAGTTGTTTTGACTCAATCTAACCTCATAGACGTGTTCAGCATGCTCAATTTAGTAGGAAACGACCCTTGGATCATTTTTTGTAGTGAAAAAACGTGTTTTGAGTCGGAAAAAAATGGTGCATTTACAACTGTACATTTTTTGTATAAATAGAAAACCTGTACACAGGTCGGATTCTGGTGATTCAAAAGCCGATTCCCACTAAAAACAGCATGTAGATCATCCATGGGGTTGATCGGACAAAAAAAAAACAAAACTTTAAAAACAATGGAAGTTGCTAAGTCATTTGTACATACAAATGATAGTAGCAACATTTAACCCCATACTAAATCTGCTAAACTTCTATTTTCTTTGACAAATTCTCCTACTAAAAATAAAGACATTCATCTGATACCTCAAGTTCTTGACTTTTGATGCATCATTTGGAATATGTTGTTGTTGCCGTTCCTTGTCACAATTCCTTTGTGGAACAAAACAATGTTTCTTGTTGAATATGAAGACTTCTTACAACATAATGATTTTCGGCTTACATTGATGGCCTCTACTGTTAACAGAACTCATGCTTTTCATTGTGGCAGGTTATTGCAGAGTTTGATGAAAACGTTCATTTTGTTGAGATAGACATTGAAGAGGATCCAGAAGTTACTGAGGCCGCAGGAGTTATGGGCACACCATGTGTCCAGTTCTTCAAGAACAAAGAAATGCTAAGGTTTCTTGATTCTCGTCTTCATCATTCTTTTGAAGTCATGTTTCTGTTTAGAAATTTTATTAGAATAACTGTTAGTTTGGCTCTTCCTGTGTGTCTTATGGTGTTTTTGGATTCAGGGAATCTGGTATAATTGGAATTCAATTCTACTAAATTCCATTAAATCCTTTGGTCCTTCTCTAGCCACAGAGGAATTTAGTGGAGTTAGACTCTGATTCTGCGGAACTCCCTGAATCCAGAAACACCCTTAGGGATTTTTCATCGATAGTGATGTGATGAAATGATTCATAAATGACAGGAGTTTTCTTTTTCTTCGATGGCAATTTCTTAATAAATGTGCCTGAGGTCAGTGATGAGCAATTAGGTTCGTACTGGAACAGTAGCTGTTCTAAGTTGTAAAAGACGGCGTTCTTAAATGCTTCCAGAATCTGTTGGTGATTCGAGGATGCTTAACAGAATAGCTATGCTCCTGGAATTTATAATGTACAGTATGCACTCCCATAAACATATGTACAATGGGGTTTTGTTGTACTTGTCATGCATTTCTTGTGGCTTGAAAGATCATACATTTGCTCGGCATTAATGCCATCAGCATAGTATATTTAGGAACAAAAACATGCTGCCTTTTTTGTGTCCTGTTTACTTGGAATTTCTGTGAAGGTTAAAAAAGCTCTTCTCTCGTGAGTGGAAAAAAAAATCAGTAATCTAGTTCTTCGTTGAAGCTTGGAATAAACAAGCTGAGTTTTGCCAAACTGTTCAGCTAATATGATTCAGACAAGTGCTTGCTAGGTATGCTGCTGCAATTATATTTTTCTTCTTTGCAACAAACAAAATGCCAAAAGCAGGGGCATTTCATGTGCAGCACTGGTTACTTTGGTGATCTACTGCTACAAACAGCCCTGCATTTCCTGTTATTATGTGAGGGATTTTATGGAAATTGTACCCAATCTGGAAGCTGTAAGACCGACATAAGCATCTTCTTTTCTTTGTTTTAATGGCTATTTCCAACTTGAATCCACATCAAATTTTTTGAAAAATTAGATTTACTGTATTTGGTAATATTCTAGCGTACAAGAATATTTTATTCAAATTATGTCATGGTTGGGTACCGTACAACAGGTAACATAGGAGACAGGAAAACCTGTAAAATTTCAGACTATCGGGTGTGATGCAAGATCTGGAACACTCCCCGGATTCTGCTTGTTTGTGATGTTCATATGCAAGTGATTCTAGTGTTTTTTAAGTTTACACATAATGTGGATTCAAGGTATTTAAATTTTATGTACAGCCGTGTTATATTTTGTTTGTGGGAAAAAAAATTTACTGGTTTGAACAAGTTGGTCAGTACTAATTAATTCTGTGATGTTATATTGCTTTCTATTATCTATATTGTTGCTAAATCAGCTATTACAGGTTATATTGTGTCTTTTTATGTTATTGTCTGCTAATTTGGTGGATACGATGCAGGACAATCTCAGGTGTGAAAATGAAGAAGGAATACAGAGAAGTTATTGAAACAAACAAATGAGGTTTATCATCTCCATTCCCAACCATATCAATTTACGGGATGCAAATTTTTTTCTAATTTTTTTAGGTGCAAGTCATTTGTTGTATTATTCATTAAGATATAAATGATTGCATTCAAATCCACAAGCCATCAGTATGTCAAAGATGATTATGACATTTTATGTTCCCTTTCTACAGCGGCAATTCAAATTTGTGGTTTGTGGTCTTTCTCATAATCGTTAACAGTGGCAGTCTGTAATGAAACAAAATGTACACTCATACAATGCCACTACTAATGGGCAAAAATACAATAAGCCACAAAGGCTGGCACAAACAACTCACAAAGAGTATTAGAGAGAGAATACACAAAATATAAAAAAAAGGAATATTTTATAGCCGTTCCAACAGCTCTATTTGGTACATTACCAAACAGCCCTTATAAAAAAAGAGAAAAGAAAAAGAAAATAAGAAATAAGAAAAAGACAACTGTGCCCCTAATGTGCACAGCCTATTATTACAAAGACATGAAATAACAAAAATAGTCCTGATGAGTATAACTTATTACGATAATGTACAAACACTATATATATATATATATATATATATATTTGGCACCGACTTTTTTGCTTAAACTTTCTCGAACAATTTCTGGAAATTTTTTAGAATCATAAAAAACAAGCTATTTGCTTTGCTATAGCTTTGCCGATTAGAAGGATGAAGAAATGAAAAAATATATTAGTTAAAAGAGGTTGGGGTAGGCCTAGGAAGACTTGGATGGAGATGATAGGAAAGGATATTAATGCTTTGAACCTCACCGAGGACATGGCATTGGATAAAAATGATTGGAGGAGAAGGATTCATGTAGAAGACCCAGAATGATTTTCTTTTTTGGTTCATATTGCTGACCCCAATTGTTTTGGGATGAAGGAGTAGTTATTGTATAAAAAACAAGCTATTTACATATGACAGACTAAGCATCTTTCTTGACTATATTAGAAGTATGTGGATTTATGGCCACATCACTCTATGATGCGTTTTCTTACACTTTACAATTTGGTCTCCGGGACTGTCTGATAACCTCAATTTGTTTGGTTTCACTTAGCCCTGCCTGACTGGATCGAGTAAATGGTGGGGTCTGATATGGGTTGATAAAATTTTGAATATCCACTCATAAAAAAATTTGAATATCCAAACCAAATAGAGTTCAATTAATATTTGCTTGCAATTTTAGGTTCTAGATGGTTAGGGAGATTATTAGATTCAGATTTGGGAAGGGTGGGCAGACCTGTCAGTGTCTTCATCTGTTGATGTTAGATCTGATTAAATTCCATTTGATCATTATAGGCCAAAACGGATACATGGACAATCTTACAGCTGTCACAAGGATGCAACTAAAAGGACTTGGCCCCCATACCAGTCTTGTGTAGATGTTCATTAAGACTTAAGGAGACACATGAGGACCCGGTGGAGCGTCCCGTACACAAGGAAGCTGAATTTTAATATTTAATATTTTAATAATTTGTTTAATTTTTATGATTTTTTTTACATTAAAACCCAAAATGGCCGATTATCTGGTTCATTTGAAAATTGATTCAGGTATTGACCGATACTGACAATGTTGCACTGGACATGCCATTTCTCTGTGATTTTTTCATTAAAAATATTTTGCATGTTGAAAAGACGGGTGTAATTTGGAGTATCCCTTCGAGTTAACTACTTAGCCTCACCCTGCCCTCCCAAACCCTCGCTTCTTCTTTTCCCTTTTATTGATCAAGCTATGGGCTGCTTGCTCACAAGGGCTGCATCTTTTGCTGCAAAGCCTAAACCAAATGAGAAACTATTCCTGAGCGTGTGTGTGTGAGAGAGAGAAAGAGTTTTACACTGCAGGCACAGACTTTAGTCCACGATCAACGTGACACCTCTTGGCCTGTATGGAAGTCCAAACCATAACGATGGTTTCTCTGTGTTGCATAAAAAGAAACATGGGTTGCTCCAATGAGATTGAGATCCCTCTTTTGCGATGGTGCAAGTCTTATTGATTCAGCTATTTTATGCAATGCTACGCACCCCATTTTATGATAAATCCCCCCTCCCCCCTAAAAAAAATCCCATCATATTTCTCTTTTAAGGGTCTGTTTGGAATCTAGGAACTGAGATAGGAATTAATGCATGTGGCAAAAAGTTGGTCAAACTACCACCTGGTGGCTGTTTGGAAACTGGTAGCTGGGATGGGAGTTAATGCATTTGGGATGTGAAGTGCCATTGTATTTACACTAAAGCATGGATTTGGCAGCTGCCACTTCATGAAATTTCACTTCCCATCCCAGCTACTAGTTTCCAAACAGGGCCAAAGTTTAGGTGAGAGAGAGAGAGAGAGGTGACGCATAAACTTGATCATCATCTTATTACCTACCAGGATGAACAGGTCCAACATGGGGACCCGTTTCCAATTCACTTGTCTGACCAAAGATTTTCAACATGGACCTGGCCTTGGCCTTATAGTTCATTGATTTGCCTTTAATCCATGTAATTAGGAGAGAAACAAAGAAAAGAGAGAGAGAGAGAGAGAGAGAGAGAGAGAGAGAGAGAGAGAGAGAGCAATGCTTCCTAATGGATAAATACAAACCCGATTATTTTTTAGACATATGTTGTCGTTATTGGTGACTAAGGGGGCGTTTGATTTCGCCGGATGCCTACTGTGTGGGGCCCATGCAAACACAGGATGCGTAGACAGGTGGGACACTGCGTTTTGTTATCTCACTCTATTCCGCCCTCCCCCTTGGAACAGGAGAGGACAGGACAATGTGGACACCTTAAAAAAACAAACAAATAAACAATGTCCTTGTCCAGGGCTGTCCATGGATAGGATATGACACTGTGTCCTTGTCTTCCCCTGTCCACGAATCAAATGCCCCCCTAAGCTTTTTGTCCATGAGGGCACCACCTCTTTGATTAGGAGCGACTATGGTTTGTCATTAAACAAGGGATGACCACAGCTCAAAATCCATGGAGAGCGTCCGTTGTCATAAGTTTGGAGCTAGGTGTGTTTCCCTATCAGCAGGAGGACCTCAAATGTTTTATCAGTGGAAAAGGCTACCACCAATATATGGAGCGGTGGTTTCCCCTTAAGCCCAACCAAAAACAAAGATGTTTTTGCTTTCCACTAAGCAAAGTCAGTTTCCCCCAAAAGAAGCCAAATGTAAATTAATAATTTTAGTTGTGGCAAAAGTAATAGTTTTGCTTTAAATTTTATTAAGAAATGTTAAAAAAAATGCTATAATTGCAATATGTTTTTGTATTCTTTTTTTTGTAACCGAGATTTGTGACTATGGTATGAACATGCTTTTAGAAGGGAAGTAGTCCATCCAATTCTGAGAACAATAAAAAAAGAAATTGCAAGGGGGCATAGAAATTAAAGAATGAATACATAGTAAAAAATGATTTGTATTAAAACTGAGAGATGAAAAAATTTGACATAAAAAGCAAATTACAAAAACTGCAAATAGTATACACAAAACTCTCATTATTAATTTTATTTAAAGGAAAAACAAAACTCTGGTTCGACGAGAGATCTGATTAAGATCCAAAGATTTCAATGTAAAAAATAAACAAATATGATTTTATCAGGTATTAACCATCTACGTAATCCTTATTCAGACACGGGCATGTTTTTTCCTATGAAAGATCCGATTGGACTAGTGTACGGATCTGGTACCAGATCTAAATCCCAGAGTGAAAAGATCAGGTGCGTTATGATTGCGCACATATTTGTGCATTAAGCACCTGATCACCCCATCTTGGGGACGGGGCGTAATAGTTGTGGGGCCCGAGGCCTGATGGAGGGCAATCAGGTGCTTAATGCACAAATTTTGTGCCATGTGATTGCACCCGGTCCGGACTCCAGATCCAGACCCACCCGTTTATGGAGGATCCGCACGATTTTCTTTTTAAATAAAAAGTTAAGAAAAAACTTTTTTGCATCGCCGATTATCTGTAAAGAAATTAATCATTGTTTTTTAAAGGCTCTTTAAAGGTTTGTGAGAGGAGAGCCGAAGCTTCTCCGGCGAAGAACGCCTATTGGGTGCGCCGGAGCGGGAGGGAGTCAATGGAAGCGGGGCCGAGCGACCGGCAGAGGCACAAGGCGAAGGGGGGCGCCGCCAACCTTGCGAGGGGTGTCCACTGCCTCGATCCCGACGCTCTCTGCAAGATCTTTTCGTTCCTCGACCACTTCGCCCTCGCCCGCTGCTCCGCCGTCTGCAAGTCTTGGTGATTCCTCCCTACCCTAATCAAGTTATTCAAATCGATAATCTAGGGTTTCTTGCTTCCTTGTGAAGTTGCTTTGGGAATGGCGAACACCCGAATTTAAATCGATGCACAATCATCGTTCGTTAAGGGATTTTATGTGTTCCATGTTCTATTCTGAAAACTGGGAAATCGGTGGTTCGTTTATGGGGTTTGGACAGGTACGGCGTTTGGATTTGAAGTTAATGAATAAGATCTTCGCGAACTCGAACTGATTCTCATGCGTTGCTGTTCACGTAAAAAGCTAGTGTGCTTGCGTTTGGTGTTCTGTAGAGTTTGATGGCGTTGTAGATAAGATGGTATTCTCAAAGCTTTTTGAATGGGGGAAAAACCATAATATAGTAACGAATAAAAGAAGAGGAAGTTTGCGTTAATGTTCTGATATCATCAAAATAAAATTTAATGTCGTTTGTACATGGTTATCTTTATTTTCAAGTTTGATTAGTTTATTTTCAACACATCTTCTACGGATTTCTCTGAGATTACCTATGCTCAAATCATCTTTAAAAAATTCCCTTGCCAATGTTGTCCCAAGTGTCCAAAACTCATAGTTGTGACCATGTTAGGAGAACAGCTGCCAATGATGATTTAGAAATGTCAAAGTCATGCATAATCACGAGTCACAGGAACCAACCTACTCAGATATAGAGAGGAATGTATCAGGATGACCGATGAAGCCTCGTGTTGATTATCACCTTCACGGATGTCTAAACATTGTTGGTGGAAATTTGTCCTTGGACTTCGTCAGCAGTGAGGTCCGTGATGCTGTTAATACTAATATGCATTTGGTTGTTAATGTTAATTTTTTATTGAATGAATGCTCATATTTTATTTCTTAGATACTTATGTAGATCAAGTTGTTGCATTAATGTTATTTTTACATGTTAATCTCATATTTTTTGATATTTATTTGAGATTTTCTATTTCTTGTTGGTTGTTGCTTCATTAATAAAGCACTTTTTATTTATTTGATATTTTTTTAAGTTTTCAAAAAGAATTTTGAGGTTTACCCTTTACGCCATGAGGCTTACGCCTCGCCTCAGTTTTTGGTGGAGTGCCTCGCTTCGCCTCAACGCTTTTCACAACATTGACCCAATGTTTAAAAGCCTATCAAAACGAAGAGAATCACAATTTTTTCCAATAGTTTGAGCAATAAAAGATACATACCTATAAGTCAAGGTTTTCTGTTTAAAAAAAAAAAATCAGTGAAACTGAACCAGTTTAACATACATGTATTCAGGTGTTTGTGTGCACAAACCCAAAGGAACCATGATAACTATGCTATAATGAATTTGTATAAGTTACAGACTGGACCTTAGAAAATGCATATTGGCACTAACAACCAAATGTTAATATATTTGTCCAAAACTCTCCAAAATGAGAGTGTTATCATGTTATAAATGATTTATCATGTATAAATGAACAACAAAGTGCATTTAACATAAAGTCCAAGTTAATTCAGGCTAATAGTTATGCTGACACAATTGTGGAACCCAACATCAACCTAACGACCCACATTAGTGACAAAAAGATTGCAGATAGAAAATGATAGGGTTAAAACAGAAACTGACTGCACTGCACAAAAAACATCAAGCACGCTTCCGGTCAGCCAAAAACTAATAAAACAAAATCTTTTGATAAAATCAACTTCAAGAGGAAACAACTCTTGGCGCTAAAGACATACAACAGACCAAATGACTCTGAACCAATTCTGGTGTATTAGTAGCAGTCTACACTTTACACAAAATTGTGAACAGCTTGGTCAATGGCCTAGCTCATGTTTCACAGATCTAAATTTGGTTTTGAGCAACCATACAGTGTTTGAGTGGAATAGGCCACAAAAATAAGCCTAAAGCACACATGAAAAGATTCGCAAGGTCAAGGCATGATCACATGTGAGATATCGTGGACAAATAAGCAATGAAAGCAACAACCTATTAGCAAATGTAAGTCAAAATTCAAGCAATTGAACATACAAGAAAACCATCAGATGAGCAAAGAGCTGTAAGGAAAATAGGATACGATAAGGGTATGTCCCTTTCACTAATGCAAAAGGGGCAACAACTACCCAACATTACAATGATGTGTTACAAGTCACCTTAGCACCAAAGCATATAGATTATAGAATATATGAAGAACATCAAGGTGTGCATTTTCCTTTTAACGAAATGCAGAGAGGGAGAGAGAGACGAGTGAAAGAGACAAGAGAGAAACACAAACAGAGAGAGAGAGAGAGAGAGAGAGAGAGAGAGAGAGAGAGAGAGAGAGAGAGAGAGAGAGAGAGAGAGAGAGAGAGAGAGAGAGAGAGAGTACCTGTCGGCCTCTTCTTCTTCTTGTTCTTTTCAACAGAGAGATTGCAAAAGAGAGAGATGATAGAGCAGGGACTGTGAGAGCAGAGATGAGATAGCAGAGACGGGAGAACAGGGAGACCGAGAGAGCAGGGAGATGAGGGTAGCCATCGGGGCCTTCTCTATTTACCTCTAAAATTGGGTCAAATGGGGGCTTTGACCCCCATTTTGTTAAAATATATGGATGTTATATATATATATCTTTTGTAATGCACACTAGGGGTAATTTGGTCTTTTCATCTATTTGTAAATAGACATGTCCATTAGGGATATTTTTGTATTTTTCTCTTTTTTCTTTTTGTTAATTAAAGGGGTAAATGGGGATTCCCTTAAGAGTCATTGGGACTCTTTTGGGAGCTCCCATTGGCCCCTCTTGATGTGTATATATAAAGGGGACTTCTCCCCTATTTTCTTTAATGCTTTTTCAAGCATTTCAATAATAGATTCATTATTATTTCAAGTTCTCTCTTGTCTCGTGTGTGTTTGGTGTTTGCCCTTTGTGGCATATTGTATCTTGTCCATTAGAGACATTGTGATTATGTGATTGTACCTTCTTTTACTCACTTTGTGACATTGTTTTTTGGCACTTATATTTCATTACATGGTATCAAAGCCCCTAAGTGTTGGAGCACTCTTGGGACTTCTTTCTTTTATGTTTGAGTGTTATTAAGTTTTACACTCTTGTTCTTTAATTCTTTCGATTTGGCCGACAAAGATGCAAAAAATGACTTCATTCAAATTGAATGAGACCAACTATAGAATGCGTGTGGTCGCTATGGAAAATAACCTTAAAGACAAGAAACATTGAGGATATGCATCTGGAATCGTTCCGGAACCACAATTGAAGCTCACCAAGAAGGAAGGGAATGAAGAAAAAACTTTGGGTGATGAAAAAAAACCCAAAGCTATTGAATAATACCAATCCGAAGTTAAGATTTGAAAAGTGAGCATGCCAAAATATTGGCATGGTTCATGAATAATGTGGAGCTCAAGATTTGTGCTAATCTATCAAAATTTAAGAAGGCAAATGAAACATGGTTCTTCATGAAAGGTATCTACACTCAAAAGGATCATGTTAGACATTTCGTTTTACAAGAAAAAGTAAGAAGAATCAAGCAAGGAGTTATGAGTACTAGAGAGGTAAGAGCAAATGGAGAGAGAAATATTTTTTAAATTTATTCACGGGCTTCGTTCCAAATTTGAACAACTAAGAGCATCCCTTCTTCATAGGGCTTCTACTAGTCTTAGTGAAATTATTGCCCATTTATGCCAAGAAGAAACTCACTTAACTCTTAAAAAAGACTTTGATAAGGTCCATGCAGTATCTAAATCGGAAAACAACATGACATATAAACCTCCTCATTTTTGGAAAAATAACAATAGTGGAGAAAGAAAAAATGTTTGTCACCATTGTAATGAACCAAGCTATCTTAGACCCGATTGTTCTAAGCTTCAAAAAAAGGTGGCTTCCGTTGGAGATAGTCCAAGCAATTCAAGTGAAGAATCAAGAAAAGATGGAGACATAAAGGACTCCATTGCTCAACTTAAGGAAACTGTCCAACAATTCGTGAGAAACAACTCTTCCACACCTTCCACTTCTGGTGCCACAGTCTCATCAACTCCCAGTATGTTCTCTTGGATCCTTGATTCGGGTGCCTTCTTTCATATCACTCCAAATGCATCTCTTTTATCCAAACCGAGTTTTAACTCTTTTAAATAATTTGTTTCCACAGTCGATGAAACATCATTAAATGTTAAAGGGATGGAAAACCTTGAATTTTTTTTAAGCTAAGGCAAAGAATTTTATGTTCCAAAAATTAGGATTATTCCAAAACTTAACTTAAATCCTTTCTCCGTTTCTCAAATAACCAATTTTGGATGTAGTGTCTCTTTTTCACCAAGCAATTGCTATGTGCAAAGCCATAGAAGATGAGACCTATATTATATAACTTTTTTGTCTTTGCCATCCAAATCATTTTCTAATCATGTCCAATCTAAAGATATTGTTACTTGACACAAAAGGTTTGGTCTTCCTAGTGACTCTAAGTTGTATCTTTTTTGTTTTTTTGAAAAATTTTGTAATGAAAAAAAATTTATCTTAAAAAAATGCATTATCTTCCTTATCCACATAGCAACTTTATTTTCAAGAGACCATTTGAATTAGTGCATTCAGATATATGGGGACTGACACCCATTATGTATAAAGGAGGATATTCATATTATGTTGTCTTTATTGATGATTTCACTAAATACACTTTGGTTTACTTTATTAAAAATAAATTCAATGTTTTTTCTATTTTTAAAGAATTTCATATTCTTATTCAAAATCAATTTCAAAACAATATAGCCATTTTTAGATCCAATTCAGGAGGTGAATACATGTCAAATGAATTTCAAAACTACCTTAAATAAAATGATATTATTCATTAAAGATCTTATCTTAAAACTCCTCAATAAAATAGCCTTGCCGAAAGAAAACATAAACATCTTATTGAAACAACATGAACTCTTCTTATTTCTAAAAATGTTTCAAAGAACTTTTGGGCCGAAGTAGCTCTTTCCGCAATTTATCTTATAAATAGGATGCCATCTTCATCTTTAAAAAATGTTTCCCCCTTAGAAAAATTGTTCAAAATATCTTTGGATTTTAAAAGATTAAGAATTTTTTCGTTATAAATGCTTTGTTCTTCTTTAAGGACAAGATAAACTTTCACCAAAAGCTCTTGAATGCACTTTTATTGGCTATGGTAAAAATGAAAAGGGATATAGGTGTTATGATATTAAAAATAACAAACAGTATATTTCAAGAAATATGACTTTTCTTGAAGAACAAAATTGATTTGAATCTTAAAAACTCAAGGAAGAGGTTGATTACTCTTTTTCCTTTGATTTATTACCTAGAAATGAGTCTAAAGATTTTAATTATACTATTTGTGATGATTTATTTCATCAAAATGATGATTCTCACAATGAGAATCCAAATGACATCCATGTGTATTCTTGGCGAGAGGGAAATGAACGTCAAAATGCTTTTGACATATATTTACAAAACATTTCCTTAGAAGACCAAGTAAAAGAATCTCTACCTAGGCGATCTTTTAGGAGTAATATACCTAAAAAAATTGTGTTATATGATTCATTTTTCCCAAATTATATAACTTGTCTAATGATGATCCATTCCTATCATGAGCCTTCCAAGCCAAGCAACATCTACATTTGATTGATGCTATGATACTTGAATTAGAAGCACTCAATAAAGCTAACACTTGAATAATTGTAGGTCTTTCTTTAGGAAAAAGGCTATTAGATGTAGATAGGTTTATAAAGTCAAAACTAAGAGTGATGGGTCATTAGAAAGATACAAGGCTAGGTTAGTTGCTAAAAGGTATGTACAAGAATATAAAATTGATTATGAGAAAACCTTTGCTCCGGTTGCTAGAATGACTAGTGTAAGAACTTTAATAGCCTTAATATCTATTAAATAATGACCTCATTATCAATTAGACGTCAAAAATGCTTTTTTAAAATGAGAACCTTTGTGAAGAAGTCTACATGGATCCTTCGTCTGGTCTTGCGATTGAGAAAGAAAAAATTCTTAAACTCAATAAAGCTCTTTATGGTCTTAAACAAGCTCTAAAAGCTTGGTATGATCGCTTTAGCAAAGTTGTTATTGATAATCATTTTACTTCTTGTTATGTTGATACTATTGTTTTTGTTAAGAATGCAGGTGATCACATAACTATTTTATTGTTATACGTTGATGACATGATTATCACTAGGAATGATAAAAATGACATTGAGTTTATTAAAAATGACATTTCTATCACAGGTTATGGTGTTTTTCTTGGAGAATCATTAATCTCTTGGAGATGTAAGAAACAATAAAATGTGTCTTTATTTTTCACAAAATCCGAGTATAGGACGATGGCCATAACTACAACTGAACTTATTTGGTTGAGAAGTTTGCTCAAAGATATAGGAGTGATTATCTCTATTCCTTTGAAGTTGTGTTATGACAATAAGAGTGTCATCTAGAATCACACCTTCTATGAATGAACAAAACACATCGAGATGGACTGCCATTATGTTCGAGATGAATTTTTACGGGGCACCATTCAACTACCATATGTCACTTCAGAGAATCAACTCGCAGATTTTTTTATGAAAGCCTTGTCATCACCTCATTTTTACTTTCTCCTAAGAAAACTCTCGATGATCTCACCTTCAGTTTGAGGGAGGGTGTTAAAATATATGGATGTTATATATATATTTATATGTATGTGAGACTCTTTCCAACGACTCTTTTGGGAGCTCCCCTTGGCCCCTCTTGATGTGTATATAAAAGGGACTTCTCCCCTATTCTCTTTAATATTTTTTCAATCATTTCAATAATAGATTCATTATTATTTCAAGTTCTCTCTTCTCTCTTGTGTGTCTTTGGTGTTTGCCCTTTGTGGCATATTGTATCTTGTCCATTAGAGACATTGTGCTTATGTGATTTTGCCTTCTTGTAGTCACTTTGTGACATTGTTTTTTATCACTTGTATTTCATTACACATTTGACCCAATATATATGAGTTTGTGTGGCGTGCCTCGCCCTGAGCCGCATGCCTCATGGTGTATAAGGCGTACGCCTTAGGCTAGCACCTTGAGGTGCGTTTTTAACAACATTGAATTGGGTGCATTTTTGCTTGTTTAGTTGGGACAAGTTTCAACGCTCTCTTTCAACATTGTTTATTTATATAAAGTAATGAACTAGTTTAAACAATTTTCTTGACTATGTTATTAGTTTATACGTTTCCTCTTCTTGTTTTGCAATATTTATGTGTATGTGGAAGCTATGAGGATAAAAGTCTTCTTTAGAACTCACAAATTATTGCCTTGCTGTATAGAAATCTTTTCTAGAATAAATAAGACATCATTGTTGCATTTCTTTTAGAATTGATGGGCAACTGTTGCTATTCGCTTTCTAAGTTGCACTCTGATATTTAAGCTCATTTCCTAAGTTGTCACAGTGATGAACTAAATCATTTCTTTCTTAAAGGCACACAATTATTCAAGGGTCCAGTCTATGGAAAGATCTGTTCTGCAAGCAGTATCAAAAAATTAAGGATGACTGCGGTGATGAGTTAATTTCTTGCCGGAGGCTATCAAATATGTGCTTTGCAGATTTGGCCATGGAGCAACATAGAAGGTCCTTAATTAATGGAACTGTTCGTATCCGTCAATGGGATTGTCATTCTAAAGGGTAAGTATGATCTAACAAGATTTCCGGTTCCACTTGATTTTAAATTTCAGTTAAAAACAATGATAACACCTATTTCAAGTATTAATTTATGTGAAAAGCTTGTAAAGTTTGACATTTTCTAACTGCTACTTTGTTGCAGAATCCGACTTTATCATGCTTCAACCTTTTGATTTGAGATGAAATATGAAGTATTGAACACAACCAAATATCATATGAAAAGTCATGGTTTGGACTATAGTTACCAAGAAGTGAAATGGATACAGGAAGCGATGCATGAAGTGGAAGCGGGGAAGCAAGTGTAAAAAAGCAGTGTGATGCGAAGCGGGATGAGAAATGAAAAAGGAAACATGAAGGAAATGAGGGGAAAACAAGGAGGGAGCATGGGGGAAGCGAAAAAAATAAATATTAACATGAAAAACACAAAAATAAGGGGGAAACAGTGAGAAACAAAAGGGAAGTGATTTGAGAAGCAAGCTTCCCCCACACTTCCCGCTTTAGAAGAGTGTTTCCCCCCCTATAGGGGCACTTCGGGTAACTATGGTTTGGACTTGAGTGACAAGTAAAGATCCTCTCTGTCAGTAGAAGGGGGCCTCCTTCAGAGCTTCTGAATATTAGAAAGCTAAATAATTTTTCATGATATATAGATTGATCTCTCTAAATTCATTCTAAAATTGAGTAAAAATTTGTTGACTATGTTTCCCGTTAATTGGATCAAAGTTTGAATCAATTGGCTATTTATTATTCTGGCCTTATAATGCAAATGAAGGTTTATACCAAAATGTGATTATAGGTAGATTTAAACCTTGCTAAGAATTACATACAAAGTACATTATCTGCTTTCTTGCACAAACTGACTTGATAAACCTATTAGACCCAAAAGACGAGACTGGGTCTATTGTTGTCATCTCTCTCCCCTGTGGATTATGGATTGGCTGTAACAAATACTGACTTTTTCGATAGTATCCCCCCACCTTTCCTGTATGTTAAATTATACTTGTTTCTATGCTGTTGAAAAGTCATCCCTATCTGCTGCAACCTCTATTGCTTTGCCATGTTCAAAACTGAAGACAGTTTGTTAAAACTTTTACTTTATGCTTATTATAGTTGTCTGAGTAAAACCCATTAGCAAACATTTTTGCTTACTCATTTGACCCCCCATGCAAAGCCTTGAAGAAACAAGTGGTGCCACAGCAAACAATTCTTGCCATCCATCTTATAAACTATAGCTAGAAAAAGCTGTTTTCTCACAACCATTATGTCCAGAAACGAGGGTACCTTTGCAGGACTATCACAGGAAAAGACAGATGGTTTTCTAATAGCTGGACAAGATTGGTTCTATCGGTAAGATTGCCGAAAACCATGAACATAAAGGTAGGCATTTTTGCCAGAAATCAAGTCCAGAGTCTAGTATCCACTATGGACAGAAAAGACAGGTTTTAGTGGCGCCTGTGGTTGAAAACTATGGCTAGAAAAGTTTATATTCACAAGTGAAGGCTGGTGACAATGGCTATTCTTTTTTAAAGGAAATCCCTTTTAACAAGGAGGGACAAAATGGTAACTATTAAGTTGACTGGGCAGGTGAGCCTGACTCCTGCAGATTAGTTCTTTGTTATCGTGACTCCCTTGGAGCAAATTTGATATCATGGAGGAGTTAGAAGCAAAAAATGTTAGAGTCGACTCGGGAATCACCCGAGTCACCTGGATCGGACCCCAACTGAGTCACGATTTAGGACTGCCGATCCAACCCATTAAATAAACTGTCTTATCATGTATTTTATTATTTTAATGCATAATTCTTATATAAAGTCACTTGTTATGAAGAATCTAATATTGTTCAATGAAAAAAGTTAATAATCATGTATAATTATATGTTTTTGTAACTTAGCTATTGACATATTAGCTTGAAGTTTAGTTATTTCCATGTCTTATGTGCTTACACTATAAAATATAAAGTCTTGACTTGTCCGAGTCACCGAGTCCACCCACTGATTCAGTGACCCAATAGGGGTCCGATCTGAGCCCGAGTCACAAGTTTGCCAACTATGGAGTATAGGGCTCTGGTTGGATTTTTTTTAAAACTTTTTTGGATTAAAAGTTTATTGAATCCATCCAGTTTACATATTGATTGTTTTACAATTTATTTGATAACAAAAGTGCTTTTGGAAGCTGTGAAACACATTCTTATATACATTAAGGGGACTATTTCAGATGGAGTATAGGGCTCTGGTTGGAATTTTTTTAAAACTTTTTTGGATTAAAAGTTTATTGAATCCATCCAGTTTACATATTGATTGTTTTACAATTTATTTGATAACAAAAGTGCTTTTGGAAGCCGTGAAACACATTCTTATATACATTAAGGGGACTATTTCAGATGGCTTGATATATAAGACTTGCTGAAAAGAATAAATCATTGCCTCTTGTCGTCATGGCATATTCGGATGCAGACTGGGCAGCGGATCCAATTTCTAGGCGATTTGTTACTGGTTGTGGTGTTTTTCTTGGGTCAAATTTGATATCCTTGTCTAGTAGAAAGCAGAGGACAGTTGCTCGATCAAGTATTAAAGCAAAATATAGAGCAATGGATGCCATGACATCAAAAGTTTTATGGATAAGGCATTTTCTTATCTCCTTACATCAAAATATTGGGAGATCATTACTCTTTTGTAATAATAAAAGTGTTGTTTCCATAGCCAATAATCGTGTGCAGCATGGGAAAATGAAGCATATGGAGATTGATTAACATTTTGTTCGCGAAAAGGTTGAAAGTAAGGAGTTGCAGCCCATGTTCATTCAAGGCATAAATCAAGTTGTTAATCTTTTCACGGTCTTTATCTATTGCCCGACATTGGTATCTTAAGGCCAAACTGTCCATGGTGGCAGACCAAGTCCAGTTTGAGGGGTAGTGATAAGAATTAACGTGTAATAGAGGGTATGTCTGTCAAGAATATTGTAAAGTACTTATTTGTAATTATGAGGGGTATATACTATATACTATTTGGGATGTCCCAAGAAGATTATTTCTCTTGGACATCATCTTGGCTGCAGCATCCTTCTCTTTTGTGCTTCTTTTGTTCTACTTTGCGCATGGTATCCGCGACGAGAAAATTTAATAGAACTATGTGACTTGGACATGGTTAAAAGGACTGCGGGCATACTACTTTTCATAATTTGCCACTAGAAGTAGTATACTGGGGCACACAACACCGTAGTAGATTGGAGTATCCTTATGACGTATGATGGCACTGTATAATACCTATATTTGGTTAATATTAGTTGCATATTTGGATGAGGATTGGTTCTAGCTGTACATTTAAGTTGGGACTGTGTTAACAGTTGTAATCTTTGATTGTATATGAATAAAACTTTAAGTGTGTCACCTCTCAAACAGGAGGTTTAGAGGCTAGTGGTGTAGTTGTTAATCTCATTTACAAACGATCTCTTTACTCCACATTTGATACACTTCTATAAGGTAAGTATACTCTTGATTGTGCATGCATACATACAAGCCACTACCTACCTTCATTGTTTATCTTCTTCATTTCCCCCAGTTTTGTTTCTAGTGTGTAAGCAAGGTTATTATCTTATTGACTGCATGTGCTTCTCATTGTGGTGGTACACATGCATATGCAATATACATGTTCAAACTCTACAAGATATTTACATATTTGGTCTTGCGTGAGTTCCTACATATATGTTCTTACCATCTAAAGGGTTTCCGTATTAAGTGTAAGGAAATGTGATCCTCCAATTACGAACTAATATGTCTACCAATAAACCAAATGGACAAGCACAAAAGTGTCACTAAGGACGCACTCACAAACACCCACAAAGGAGTTCTCCACAACAAAGAATATATAAAATATATTTTATTAATAACCAAAATGCAAAGAAAATGCATTACAAATAATGAGGAGGTTCACCCCTCTATATAACACAAGAGGTAGTCTCAATAAAGCTACTGGAACAGTCCAACAACTACAAATAGAGCTGTTGGAATAGTCCAACAACTATAAATAGAGCTGTTGGACTGTTCCAACAGCTCTATTGACTAGTCAACTCTATGTTGACTAGTCCAAAGGGAACCTAACTAAAAGGAAAAAGAAGAAAGAAAAAGGAGAAAAACAGTTCAAAATAGTTACAACATATTAGCTTTTTTACCTACTTTTAGGCCAAGAAAAAGACACCTAAAAACAAGAAACCTCAAAGCAACCTTTTTTTACTTACTTTTAGGCTCGCTTTGCAGATGTAGCCTAGCAGCGGGTTCTGCCAAGCCTACACATGTATAGCCTAGAATAGAAAAGGCTGCGACCGATTTTAAGTCTTTAAGTTTGGTGGCCTAATCCAATAGAGGAGTGAACACCACCACTCTATTGCTAACAACACTATACCTAAAAAAGGAAAGCACACAAAGCCAGACACACATTCCCTTTTTTAGGTATAGACAACAAAGCAAGCAAGCAAAAGCTAGCAAGCAACAGAGTTAGGGAGCAAAGCGACCGAGCAACAAAAGAAAGCATTGTTCCCTTTTTCCTTCTCATGAAATGAAAAACGAAAACCCCACAATTCCATTGACAGAGTATGGAGCCGACATCGGTCAAACTTGTCTATTAATAATGCATAGCCATAAGGGATACACCCACCGTACACGGCCGACTATACTTCTCATGGGCTAGGCATCCCAACGTATTGATTTGTTAGCTTGCCCTTTTTAAAAGGTATGGTATTGGTGAGAGAGTATGGGTGGAAGCACACAAAGCCAGTCGCACATTCCCTTTTTTAGGTATAGACAACAAAGCAAGCAAGCAACAGAGTTAGGGAGCTATAATATATATGTACACACATACATACGTATACAAAATGTATACATACTCAAGTATGTATACATATAGATACATGTATATGTATATTGTATATATACATATTATATGTATATACATTTTAACGTTAGAATCTGAATGCGATTCTTTGTCAGTTGAAGCATGTAATGTAACAGAAGCACATTTCAACTGATTGTCCAAGTGCAGGCTCCATGACTATTAAGGCTGTTATCTTGGTGATTTTTTTTCCTCTTTTATTGGTAAAGATGATTGTTTGTCTGCAGCCTTTGCCCCCCAGGATGCCATTTATTCTGTCATGCTATTTGTGGCAGTCTCCTATTCTTTTGATCTCCCGGCTTGAAATTCTCCTTTTGCCCATTGATCCTTCTTGTGTGCTTTCTTTCTTTGTATTCCTCTTTTTAAACAAAATTTCCCTTTTTCATGGTTTCAAAGTGATATTTGCTGTATTTAGTTAATGTGTTAAAATGTCTTTGATGATTCATTTCTTTTGCAGAATAAACCAATGCCGTATGAGGATGGGAGTGATCTTGACTGGTGTAGGTGACAAGGTATGGGCTGGAAACTTCCTATCTGCTTTTAAGTTTGAGCAAAATCTGTTATAGATCCTGTGATGATTTGCTTTCTTTCCACATTCAAATTTTCTTAGTAAGTTCTGAAGCTGTTCATGTTAAAATGTATCTCCTAAAAATCATTATTGTAAATATAAATATATATATTTATATACATAGAGATATATTTACATATAATATATTATATGTACATATATCTCTATATATATAAATATATATATTTATATATATTTACCCGAAAGGGTATTTTTGTCATTTCCTGTTTTGCGCATACTCCCTTTTGGAATATGTTGTAACTTTCTTTTTTATTTTTTGTAATTCTTTTTCTTTTTTTATTTTTTGTAATTCTTTTTAATGTGCATTGGGGGTCCCCCAATAGAGTTGTTGGGGGCCCCCAACAGTCACAAATGTGACCGTTGGGGGCTCCTAACGACTCCTTTGGGAGCCCCCCCTTTGCACTTCCTCGCATTTGTATAAATAGGGGTGTTCCCCCCTTGTATTTCTCAAGCTTGAGAGTCTCAAGCAATTGTTCTTTTATTCAATACATGCATTATTGCATGTTTACTATTTTTACGCTTTTTGCGTATTGTGTTCAAGTGTTGTGAGAGTGTTTGTGAACACTTCTTTTATAAAGTATTCATGCTTGTATGCGTATTGTCTTTCCATAGACAATTTCACATGGTATCAAAGCTTGGTTGGTGATAGAAGATTGTGGGATTCTCTTCTTTTCAAGTGCCTCGAAAAGCGTGCCTTCGGATTTTTGAAGATTGAAGTGGTGGATTTTTCTTCTCAAATATTTTAGAAGGATCTTGCGCAAGCTAGCATTTGGATATTGTGTTGGTACGCCTTTTCTCCCTTTCTCTCTACTTCATAATGGGTGAAAAAAAGTCTCACTTTACTCTTGGCTTCAAGTTAAATGGGTCCAACTATCATATTTGGGCCGAAAACATGGAGGCTCACATAAAAGGGAAAGGGCTATGGGGTTATGTGCAAGGCACTATTCCAGAGCCGAAACCCAAGATTACCGTGGTAAACGGAAGTGAGATCAAGGTTCTTGAAGGAGAAGAAAGAGTTAAAACTCTTGAAGAATATTCTAAGAAACACGATGAGTGGGAAATGAAGAATTTCAAAATTCTTTCTTGGTTCTTCTCATCCGTTGAAACCAAAATTAATGCCAACATTATTAAATTCAAAAAGGCATCGGAAGCTTGGCATTATCTTGAAAAAATGTATACATCGAGGGACCTATCTCATAAGTATTATCTTCAAAAGAATGCTCTCTCTCTTACTCAAGGTGAAATGACTATTAGGGAATATTTTGCCGATCTTTCCTCCGTTTGGGATGAGCTTGCCATGCTTGAACCAAAATGAAGTGGAGAAGCAATTGAACTCCGTCACAAGCAACTTGAAGAAGATCGGTTCTTCAATTTTTTGAATGGGCTAAGGCCCGAATTTGAGCAAATAAGGTCCTCTCTCCTATCATCCTTTTCACCTCCCCAATCCTCTATCACCAAGTTGTCTTATTTGCATTTTGCAAAAGATCTATGTAAAAGTTCATTTTCTTGTAATGATTGTATTCTCGGAAAAATGCAAAGTTTACCTTTTGGGCAAAGAACCATGTTCTCTTCTAAAAATTTCGAAATTGTTCATTCGGATGTTTGGGGACCCACACCTGTGACTTCAAAAGCAGGCTTTTCTTATTATGTCATTTTCGTGGATGATTTTTCCAGATATTCATGGATCTATTTTCTTAAGTTCAAACATGAAGTTTTTTCGTGTTTTAAAACCTTTCATTCAATGATCAAGAATCAATTCAACAGTAATATAAAGATATTTAGGAGTGATTCTGGAGGGGAATATCTCTCTAATCAATTTAAAGTATATCTTGAGGATCATGGAATTATCCATCAAAGGTCTTGCCCTAAAACCCCTCAACAGAATGGGTTGGCCGAAAGAAAACATAGGCACATCATTGAAACCACTAGGACCCTCCTTATTTCCCAAAACATTCATAAATTTTTTTGGGCAGAAGCAGCTCTTGCTTCTGTTTATCTGATAAATCGCCTGCCATTTAGGATATTAGGAAAAATATCTCCTTTTGAGATTTTATATAAACTTGAGCCGAATTATAATAGGTTACGTGTCTTTGGGTGTAAGTGTTTTATACTTACGGATAAGAATGATAAATTATCTTCCAAGGCTATCCCTTGCACCTTTCTTGGATATTTCGAAACTCAGAAAGGGTTTCGTTGTTATGATCTTCGAGATGATAAGTTATATGTCTCTAGAAATGTAACTTTTTTGGAAAATGAAAGTGATTTTGAAAAAATTGTTTCTCAACAAGAAAATTTTGATTATTCCTTCTTATTTGATCTATTGTCTAGTAATGATGATATATCTAGTGATGATGATATATCATCAAATCACGATGAGAAAAATGATGGTGACCTTGGTGAACATAACTCACTCAATGAACAAGAAAGTAGACTTTCAAATGATCCAATAACCTACTCTCGTAGAAACCAAAATACCTTTAGAAGTGCTATTGATCAGTATAGTGAGCTTGTTCCTAATGTCGACCACCGGAGATCTGAAAGGAATAGAAGACCTCCAACTCGTTTTGTTTCTTTTGATTCTTTCTCACCTCGATATAGGGCTTGCCTTAGTGCCATTCACTCGTATTTCGAACCAAGGAATTTTGAAGAAGCCAAAAAATGTATAGAATGGCAAGAAGCTATGCAAAATGAACTTAATGCCCTTAAACGGGCTGAAATTTGGGATTTCCAAACTCTACCCATAGGAAAGAAAACTATAGGTTGTCGATGGGTTTTTAAGGTTAAAACTAAAAGCGATGGATCCTTGGAAAGGTATAAAGCTCGTTTAGTTGCTAAAGGGTATGGGCAAGAGTATGAGATTGACTATGAGGAAACTTTTGCCCCTGTAGCCGGAATGGTTACAGTTAGATGTCTTATTACTATTGCATCTATTAAAAATTGGAACATCTTTCAAATGGATGTGAAAAATGTTTTTTTAAATGGTGATCTTAACGAAGAAGTATATATGGATGCTTCACCAGGCATGAAGATTCCTAAAGATAAAGTTCTTCGTCTTCGTAAAGCCCTCTATGGTTTGAAACAGGCCCCCAAGGCCTGGTATGATAGATTTACTAGTGTAATGTTGGAAAATGGTTTTTCCTCATGTTATACTGACACCGCTCTATTTACTAGAAGATCTAATGCAGGAATTGTGATTCTATTACTCTATGTTGATGACATGCTAATTACAGGTGATGATGTTCAAGGAGTCAAGGGTATTAAGTCCGTCTTGACTTCAAAATTTGAGATGTCAGACTTGGGTTTTTCTGACATATTTTCTTGATATTGAGGTTGCCTATTCGCAACGTTGTTATTTTCTATCTCAGTCTAAGCTTGCTTGTGAGATTATTGACAGATCAGGAATTTCTGATGACAAAGTATGCGAAACTCCTGAAGTCGTGGGATCAAAAAATGAAGATTGACGATGGTGTTCCCCTAACATATCCTACTCCTTACAGGCAGTTGGTAGGCTCTCTAATGTACCTTAGCATTACTCGACCCGACTTGTCGCATGCTATTCACATCGCCAGTCAGTTTCAGCATGCTCCTACAACCGTTCATATGAGTGTTGTCCTTCACATCATCAAATATTTGAAAGGAACCATGAACAAGGGAGTTTTTCTATCTTCTTCCTCTGAATTAAAATTGCTTGCTTATACTGACTCAGATTGGGGAGGTGACCCTGGTAACCGTCACTCCACCACTGGCTTTTGTATTTTCTTAGGAGAATCTTTGATCTCGTGGCGATGTAAAAAGCAACAGAAGGTCTCCTTATCATCCACTGAAGCCGAATATAGAGCCATGACATCTACCACCATGGAAATTGTATGGATTCGACGTCTTTTGGAAGATATGGGAGTAGTTGTCAAAGAACCAACAAAGCTATGCTGTGACAATAAAAGTGCAATCTACATTGCCAAGAACCACACCTTTCACGAGCGAACAAAACATATAAAGATGGATTGTCATTATGTCCGAGAAGAATACTTAAAGAAGGTCATTGATCTACCATATGTGACATCTGAGTATCAACTTGCCGACTTCTTCACAAAAGCTCTATGTTCGCCCAGATTTCATTTCCTTCTTGACAAACTTGCGGTTATCACACCGTAAGTTTGAGGGGGGTGTTAAAATGTATCTCCTAAAAATCATTATTGTAAATATAAATATATATATTTATATACACAGAGATATATTTATATATAATATATTATATGTACATATATCTCTCTATATATAAATATATATATTTATATATATTTACCCGAAAGGGTATTTTTGTCATTTCCTGTTTTGCGCATATTCCCTTTTGGAATATGTTGTAACTTTCTTTTTTATTTTTTGTAATTCTTTTTTATTTTTTATTTTTGACAGTTTGTGAACACTTCTTTTATAAAGTATTCATGCTTGTATGCGTATTCAGTATTGTCTTTCCATAGACAATTTCACAGTTTATTGATGGACGTTCTTCCATTCATCTCAATGATGAATTGGGTGAAAGACTCTGAAAAAGGAATGGAATAATTTTAACAAAATCTGCAGCATTCCTTAATGATAATTCGAGTTATAAAGGAATAAATGGCTAAAATCTCTCATTATTCTAATAGTGTAGGCCTGCAAAATGCAAGAAAAATGACAAATGATCTGAATACAGATCACACCCAACACCCACCCCATGTCCTTACCTGCTATTGCATTTTGCCTCCCCCTCACCCCCAGCCACTTGACAGCTGCCTTCTCTCTCTCTCTCTCTCTCTCTCTCTGGTGGTCTCTGCAACTTATGGTGTGGCGTTCACCTTCGGTCTGCTACCAGGTGGTTTCCAATCGCTATGCAGCCAGCCACTAGCAAACTACTGGCAGCTTGAAAGAGATGGATGGGCGACCACCCTGAAGAAAAAAACCTGGACAGTGGTGGCCGGCCAGATGCAGAGGGAGATCTAGAGTTTTTTTTTTTGTATGAGGCCAATGTAACATTTACCTCTTTGGTTAATGTCATTGCAACCCTTGATTTATATGTTGCAGAGGGAGATCTAGTGTTTGTATAACTTTGCTCCTTATTGGTTACCATTTTTATTCTTCTAGATGGTTTCATCAAAATGCCTCTTTGAAGAAGATGAATTCTCCTCTACTATTGCAAGTTGTATCTGCTTATCTTCAGCTAATCCTTTCTTTATTGCAATATTAGGAATTATATACCTTTTGATGGAGAGGTGTTTTGTGTATGTTGCTGAGTTTCTGGTTCATTTCCATATTGATATTAGGTACTGCGTATGTGGTCTTCATGGAGCTATAAATGCTTAGGAGAATATTCAGTCCCAGGCATGGCTCCATTGGTTGATTTTGATTTTGATGAAAGCAAGGTAACATATTATGGCTTTATGATTAACTGCTGAATGTGTATGCATGTGCATATATGATCATGCGCTTTTTGCATGTCTGTGTGTGCATGTGTGTACCTGCATGCGTGCACTTGTGTATGAAGCTACTTCAAAACAAGAAAACGAAAAGAATGTTAAATTGGATTGGAACATATAAGAGCTTCTTCAAACTGCATAAAGTTATAAGTAATATTGCTTGATGACTTATATATGGGAGTGAATTAAATCATTATTTTTCTGTACTTAATTAAATTTTGCATTTTGTCCTGGTGTCTTTTCTATTTGTTAAAGTTTCAGCACAGGCTTTTCTTGGTGGAAAAATATCAATTCAACCTGAACAACATTTCTTCAGAAGTGGAATTTTGCTGTTTCGAATATTTGCTTCCTTCCACGGAATAATTTTGTTGAACTCTTGCTCTTATTGTTCTTGGTCTTGTTTATAGACCCACGAAAGAATGAAAAAGACTCCCCTACACATGATGCTACTCTTTTCTATTCTTCTAATTTCTAAACGAGGGATATAGTATCATGAGGCTATGGCTAGGATAAGGTTCATATTGGATTTTTGCAAACCCTAATGATGATGGCAAAAACCATGGCGATAAGATCTATTTCATTCTGTGATTGTCAGTCTCTAACAGCAATCACGACTAAACCTGGACTCTTTCTCAGTCCATGACCACAGTGAATTCCCCTACTGCACAGTTGACATCATTTGTGGAAATGACAAGAATTTCAATGGTTGCCAAGATTCAGTTCTTGTCACTTGAGTGGTATCTGGAGGCACCAAAGATGTTAGAGATGGAAGAGCTGAAAACAATATATATATATATATATATATATATGTGTGTGTGTGTGCTATGTCACAGGGATTCGGCTAGGAGGGTGCCGCACCCGCGTCGACGCGACTCGACGCGGGTGCCGCACCGGGTGCGGTCAACCCGATCCTGGGTGCGTTGACCGCACCCAGGATCATTAAGGTCCATTTTTTTTTTTAAAAAAAAATTGCCCAAATGGGCTTCTCGATTTTTTTTTTTTAAATTATGCTGAGTCAGCTGCTGACAGCAGCTGTCTGTCAGCTGCTGCAGCTGTCAGCAGCTGTGCTGACAGCTGCTGTCAGCTGCTGTGCTGACAGCAGCTGACAGCTGCAAAATAAAAAAAAACCCCTTATTCCCCGACCCCCTTTATATATATATATATATATTACATTTTTGCCCCTGCCGCACCCCCGCACCCGGGTTTTTTGGAAGTGCCGAATCCCCGCACCCGCACCCGCACCCGCACCCGCACCCATGTGACATAGTGTGTGTGTGTGTGTGTGTGTGTGTGTGTGTGTGTGTGTGTGTGTGTGTGTGTGTGTGTGTGTGTGTGTGAAAGTTCTTCATGGGCAACTGCAGCTGTTCAGACAGAAATGCAGAAAACACTGAATAAAAGTGTTGAACCTTTTAGGGCAAGCAAAAGGAATGAAAGACGGCCAATAAGTGCTTCTATAAGTATGTACAACATTCTAATGGTAGTAGCATTAGCCAGAAAAATTTGTCATGTTGCAGGGAATAGAGCAACAAGCGGTCACAGAAGAGCAACAAGAAGAATTGCAGAACAGAAGAGGGTTAGAAAGTGGAAAATAAAGCTCATGAAATCTGCCAGTTCACCACTTTCCTCAGTGACTCAAATGATACCTCTTTTTCCAATTTGTTTAAGGCACAAATTCGGATATAATACTGAAGCTTAATGTGATTAAGCTCCAATCTGCTTGCAACTCCAACAATGCATGACAAAGCCAGCACTTCCAAACCCAGTACCAATCATTTCCTCTCCTCATCCAAAACAAAAGGATATTAAATCAAAAGAAATCAAAAGGGGTGCTTACCTGAAATTCTGACCAAACCCAAATACCCAGATACATATCCAGAAGAGATGCCTTCAGGTTTCTGCTGCACCTTTCAAAAGACTGCATTGGCTGGTCAAAGCAAAAACCATCCTCTGTAAGTGCAGCTGCCTTAGGAATTTCTAGGTATCCAGCCAGGTAAAGGTAAGTTGGTAACTGCCCTGCGGGAGAATCCCTTCTTCCAAATAGTATTCTTACAAAAGAGGCCTGCACCCAGTCTGAAAAGAGCAAAAAAAAATCAAAATGGGTGCTTACCTGAAAGTCTGACCAAACCCAAATACATATCCAGAGGAGATGCCTTCAGGTTTCTGTTGCACTTTTGGAAAGCTGCATTGGCTGGCCAAAGCAGAGGCCATCCTCTGTAAGTGCAGCTGTGTTAGGAATTTCTGGGGATCCAGCCAGGCAATGGTAGCTGCCCTGTCGGAGGATCCCTTCTTCCAAATAGTATTCCTCTGAAAGAGGTCTGCACCTAGTCCAAAAAGAGCATGCAACAACTGGAAGTAGCCCAGGTTTTGGATCTTCGGATCCCCTACTAGTAACGGAAGCCTTCAACTTGGGTATATCGGTGGTGGACCAAGGAGACCGGTAAACCACTCATTGTACCAAGAACCTTAGTTTGGGTATATCATGAAAGGTCCAGCATGGAAAAAAGCCCATCTTATTAGAACCTATATGGAGCACCTCATAGATCTGTGGAGTATTACAGGAGAACTATGTCATAGGGACTCGGCAAAAGGGCCCTCGCACCCGGTGTGGCAAACACGTAGAGAGAGAGAGAGAGAGAGAGAGAGAGAGAGAGGGCTGGGGTCCTCCTCCTCCTTCTCGCTCTCCTCTTGTTCCGCCTCCTCCTACTCCATTTCTTCCTCCACTCCTGCTCCCTTTTGTGTCTCCACTTTTTCCGCCCCCTCTTCCATCTCCTCCTTTTGCTTTCAGTCTTGCATCAGTAACGTTTTGAACACCATCAATTGGTTCGGGTTGGATCTGACCCAGCCCATGCCCTGACCTGATATTTTACCAGGTGTCACATGGAGCCCAATGGCTGCCCCAGAACCCACCGACAGAAGACAGAAGGCAGACATGCGAAATACATATGCAAGGGAGACGGATCCATTCTGCTACTAAGGTTTGAATAGTAGGATATGGGCTAGGTCATAGCATATCCAAATCTGAATCATCATAGATCCAAATATGAACTATAGCAGCATCAAGTAGATTAATCTGGATCTGAAATTTATACTGCAATAATGTATACATTAAAAATGGTTGAAAACAAAAAGCTTTACATGTAAAGCATGCATAAGATTCAGAGGCAAATGCAAAAGGAATTATGATCCGAAATAAAACCTTGGATTGAGGAAAAGTCCGATTATATAAGCCCGAAATTTGTTCCATATACATATTTTGTTCTTACTTTAAGATCCATATCCTAGAACGATGTAGCATATTCTGATAAAAGGCCTTGGACTAAATTCAATCCATTTGCCCCAGTGGTTGGTAGGTCATGGTCTGTAAGGATGTCAACGGTTTGAATTGAACTCGGGTATGACTGAATCCAAATCCATCAGATTCAGTAGGAACAACACTATTTGATTAATAATTGGATTCAGATTCGGTACAAGTATGACATTCGAATCTGAAGCCAAACTGAATCTGGCCGATATGCAAAGAACACTTGTAAAATGAAAGTTATCAAAGTGGGATCTGGATCAGGTGTTGGCATTGCTCATTCGAATATGAATATGAGTCCAAATCCAATTAGGTAGGATTCATTAGTGTCCACACCCAAACACAATACAACCTTTTACACCCCTAGCCGTTGGTCCTAGTCCGTGAAGTCCTACTTAGGTCAGTCGGGATATACAGAGCCTGGGTCAAGGTAAACCCAGGTTTGAATTAGTTTGGGCATACAGAACCAGGTCTGTTCGATATATATATAGACACACACACACACACACCCTCTTGCACCCGCACCCACACCTATGTGACATAGGAGGAGAATTAAAAAACCTGTTTTCAAAATCTTGATCTCTGTGTTGTTTAACTTATTTTGACCCTTGTTTGTATTAGATCCTAAACCATGGTTCCACAAAAGGATTCTACAAATTCTCCAAAGAACCAATTCACATTTGAGCTGGGGCAGGGTTTCGAGAACCTTAGCCCACCTAATCAAACTGTGTCTAGGATCCAAAATAGATCCAGGAATCCGGGAAAACTACCCAAAGGCACATGGGAGTTAAGGGCCTTGTTAGTCATGATCTTGCTCTAGGATATGTGTGTACTTCTATCTGGTGGGATATCCATCAGCGAACCCATTGAGGAAGAACCAAATCAGTCAAAAGACTCAAAGCCAAAAGAAGAAGAGGACGAGGAAGATATCCAGGGCGAAGAGACGAAAAAGGGAAAAGGTATAGCAAAAGAATTCTTGGATCAATCCATCCTGGAGGAAGTTGAGAATTTAGTTGAGAATTCTAATGAAACTTTGGAAGCCATAATTCAAGGGCTACAACAGAAATTCTCCGAAAACAAAGCCAAATTACAAAGCTATAAAAAAAGTCAGAAGCGCAAGGCATAGCAGGTGCCGATCAGAAGATCTGATAAATTCGGATCCCAGAACCACCAGCGATTTCAGTTTTCAGGAGAACAAATTCCCGACCCAATGAGTATGAGGATCAGATCTGCAATCTCAAAGAAGAAATAAAAAATGTGACTCAGCAAATGCGTGGAACTAAAGGATATGGTCTTCCTCATAAGGAACTTTTCACAAATGCCTTTCATTGACCAACATTCAGAAATAGGAATTCCTCGTTTCCTATCAATGGAGAATAGCCATGTCAAATCCAGCTCTAGAGGTCAGTCCAAAAGCCGAGATCATCCTAAAATGAGGTCAATCAACTATAGTATCACCCTATCTGGCCTTGGTGTTTTCTTTGATGAAGTCTAGGTAATACATCCACCATTTCCAAATACATGAGGAATTTTCCATCGCTCTTTCTCATTCCATTGCCAAGGCGATCACGGCCATCACGACAAACCATTTTCTTTTTAGGGTGTGTTTGGATACTTTGGAGGAGAATTTTCATGGAAAAGTGAATTCTCAATCTAGAGAAAGGCTGAGTATTGATCATGGAAGTAGATCAGAGATTTTTTAGACAAGGCATCTTCTTACTACTCTTGGTTAGCCTATCTCTTTAGCATGAGTCAACAAGTGCTGTTTCAGTTTTTTTTATTCTACTCTTATAAAACTACGTATGTTTCCAATTCCTTTGGGACAAATTGCAATTTTTATGTGTATTATTCATAGCTTGTTTTCCTTTACAAAACAAATATGCTTTTGATGTGTGCATCCTCAATCTTAACATATTACTTTTCTTTTGCTCCCCATAGATAGTCGGTCTTGTGGGAAATCAGGTATACATCTGGTGGCGTCATGGGAAGCAAAGCATATTGGTCTCGTCTAAAGGACAATTTACTCGTGGTTACTGTATGCGGTTTGTGATATGCTGCTCTTTTTTTGTGTACAGCCAAGTAAATTTCATGTGCAACCATGTAAATTCTTTGATATAGCTCAGTTTACTTCAAACTTGGAATCTCTTTGAGCCTTACAAATTTTTTCTCTTTTAATAGGCTTTTGAGCCATACAATTTTATAGTACTGCTAATCGGAACCCAGAATAAAATGAGCATAGAAGAGTTATGGTGGACTCATTTTGACTATTATTCTCTATGGTATCTCTAATAAACAGTTGATTACTTTGTTATATCGTATATGTAGTACTATCCACTCGATAATCTTTGATCGTAATGGATCTCATGTCCTTTATCCCATACGGATATCTGAGTCATTGGATTGTCCCTAATTTGCCTGATAGGACTGGGTCTAACAACAATTATATAGTCATACCTCTATGATCTTATGTTGCAATTTATGGACTTGCTTCAATGAGTATCTTTCAACCTCCTACATTCAACTTTCTGTTCCTTGGATGCTTCAATCTCTGGATGGCTAGAGCTCTTTTAGTAATTGCATTCTTTCATCTGCTTTTAATCCTTATCTTTGTTTTGCATCTTGTTATTGCATATTTCTATAACTCTTATGTATCCTAGGTTGATTCGTAGCATTTTCTTTTTGTAGTTACATGGATCCAGAGGCAGTCATTGGATGTGGGGATGGAAGTGTTCGTGTGTATGATATGTACAGTAGGGCATGTTCTCAAATTATTAGGTTTGTCTTTTCTGCCCACAATTTGTGTATTAGAAGGTGACAATTTAAGGACGCAGAATTGTAACTTGATATCAGCTAATTAAGGCGTTATGGTTTGGGTTGAATGCTCTTCTAATCCTGCCATTTGTCCTATGAGAAAGCTCAGGCTCGTTTAACTTTCTTTCTTTAGTGATATAGTTATTTCTCTTCGTGCTTTCAGTCTTTCTATCTTTTACAATGTTATTTTTACTAGTTTCGCTGGCAAGGTCATCGGAAATCACATTATAATACTGACTTGTTTTGAGAAACTACATAATCCAAATTTGCCGAATCGCTCATGCTATGTTCATCCCAGGTCTCCCCCCGTTCTGTCATCTTACTGAGGGGATGCAAAAGGAAGAAAAGGAAAATGGTGTAGGATGGGATAATGGGGAATATTTTCATGTTTTATCAATTTCTTTGCTTAAGCTTGAACAATTGGTTAATGAAAGTCAAACAGGGCATACTGACACAATCAATCACTTAGAAGAGGGTCTTCAGTTCAACAAACTTATCTTTGGCAATTTTGGAAATACCACATATCTTGCAAAAAATCTATACCATCAGGTAGGTGTCAGAATAGCAATATTTCCATACAATCAGCATTGTTAACGTAAGGTTGTGAACACAACCACCATGTCTTTACTCAAAAGAAGTATGATTTCACCGTTATCATGTTATATCCTTGGTTAGTGTTTGTCTTTTGAGTTTCTCACTTCTTACGACACCCTACCATAAAGTATATGCACTGCCTCATTCTATTCGTCAATGTTAACACCAATGCCAAGGCCAATTAAGGAAGGTACTTGTCAGTTGTTGCAACTATTCCCTTGATGCTGCCCACGAGGGCTCTGCTCATTTGGTTGGGGACTTCAAGGGTTTTACCAACCGGAGGCCTGTCAATGTATGGTTGGTGATGGAGGTTTTCCCTTGGCCTAGCAAAAAAAAAGAACTATTACCTTGATGCTAGTGGATTGACTGCTATTACACGTTGAATTGAAGCCAAACTAAACTGTCTATGGAGTGTGAATGCACATGTATAGACTTGTGTTTCATAATAATTTCATTATGTAAAAATGCAAGCAAAGCCAAAATACCAGCATGTATGAGAGACGCATAAAATTCAGAAATTGTCAATTTTGATAGTGGACTGGCCATAAAACATGAGTAGAACAGATGAAATTGATTCCTTGATTCCTATGTTGACAGTAAAATTCAACAACAGTATGTTTTATTTTCACTACTTGATTTTAGTGAGTCATGGGAATAAATTTGCACACTGGAAAGATCTAAAAAAACATCACAAGGAAATCAATTTCATTGATGAAAGTTGGGAGAATACACAGTTTCATTGATGAAAGCTAGGAGAATATACAATTTCATTGATGAAAATTAGGAATGTGTGTGTGTATACCTGATATCGTAAAGATATTGCAATATTATCATGTTATATTTTGGTTTTTTTCCCTTTTCGTATTTCAAAAATATTATAGTTATACTTTTTTCAAAAGTGCTGAATTTTTTTTTGTATTTACCTGAGATTTATAGGAAATCCCAAGGTATTGCCGGGACCAGTATTGGTGACTATTATGTACTTGCACATGCACACACATATATCTCAATAATATTTATTTATTTATTTGTTTACTTATATTGTTGGCTTCATCCAACTTTTGAGAGTAAGTAGTGATGGAATGTTGGCTGCATGTTGGTGGCATTGCAACCTATCACTGCCTGTAGTGAGTCTTCTTTGGTGAATTCAAGTATAACTGCTGTGAAACGTTGGAAGACAGTGCAATCCTTCAACTGATTGTTCCTCTGATTTCTTTTATTACAAAGTCTTCATTCATACATATATATATATATACACATTCATTAACATAGATGTTCATAGAAATGCAGTTAAGGAGTTCTACAAGAAGTATATTTGTATATGAAGTATAATGTCCTATGATCAGTAAATGTTTTCCCATGATTGAGCTGTTCAACAGCCAGCCAAGTTTGCTGATATTGATTCACAAGATGACAGAAGGGGAAAGCTGGAAGCAAATAAACACCCTCCATAATCTAAGGTCATGGGGACAAGGTCATTATTTTTTAATGAGTTGAGCCAGACAGTTGAGAAAGAAGAAAAGCAGAATGCAGAGAAGGTCACAGGCACATCATGGCCTAGAAAGTCCAAGTACATTGTGTACCAGAATGAAATCTGATTCCAAATCCATAATGAAAGGGAAAATCCTGATAGTTTGGCATGTGAAGGAACCTTACAATAGGACAAACGAATGGACTGCAGAAGTCTGTTAAGTAGAGGAGTGTAAACGACACAAGTTGAACTGGATGGCTACTCATAAATTAAAGAAAATAACAAGTTATCACCCCTTGTTTCATGGGCTATGCTTGCATGCAGTGTTACTCTTATGAGTTTCACTATGCTGCTGTTAAATTGCCAAAAAAAATATTTTTTTCGGTTTGGATCTTTTTTTTTTCCCGCTTATTTTTTAACTGCCCTTACTGATTTTGTTACTCTATATGTATTATGCAGGATGCATGCAGGTCCAATAACATGTTTATCTCTTTCTGATGATCATCTTATCATCAGTGGCTCTTCATTGGGAAGCGTCTCTGTGGCAGATCTTTCATCTGACCAAAATATTGCTTCATTAAAGACCTCCACTGCACCAACAGGTGATCCTTTTCTTTCCAAAGTGCCACTTGAAAATATTTTCTGGCTAATCAAGTAAATATGCTTCACATATCATGAAAATTATTGGCACTCTCTTTATTGCTTTTGTTTTTGCCTTGGGCTTTGTGGAACACAAACAAGCATTTGGCTCCTATGAACTATTTCACATGGATAGAATATGATATGGCCTTTCTCATGGACTTTTCTGTTTAGGATAGTATATATGAGGTTTCAACCATAGTCACCTGTATCGTTAAAGGTAATTTCACGGCAAGGGTATTTCTTGGAGAGATTTTCAAAAGTTGATAAATCTCGGAAAAATCTTCGGAGTTAAAAAAATTGAAAAAATATAAATAACAACAAAAAAGCTAAGAAAATAATAAGTTTTGCATTATTTTCTTTCAAAAATATAAAGAAACATGTGTTTTAAAATATAAAAGAAACAAAAAAATAGGAAATGCAAACTTAGAAAAAGGAATATCGCGATATTTTGTTTCTGGCGATATTTTGAAAATATCTCCATATATTTCCGATATTGTCGGCTACCTTGTAATAGCCAATAATATCGCAATATTTTCAAAATATCGATGATATCGATGACAGTGATATAAATATATGCACAATACTGCTGGAGCTGGATCAATGATGTAATTAGCATATCGAAACCCGTATTGCATGCGACTGAGATACAGGTGTATCATACTGTATTGTATCATATCTTACATAGTTTAAAAACTCGTCGGGTTGTCCCAGTGATTCGGTTGACTCGGCCCGGATCGCCTAGTCACCAGGTCAAAAACTAGGTTTAACTCATCTTTAACAAAACTCTAACTCGGCCGAGTTATGGACGGGTCATGCATATATATGTATATAATATATTTTATATATAATTACATATATTATATGAAATATAATATAAATATTATGTATATTATATATAAAAATATGATTATATATGTATTAATAGAATTATACATTAAATATGTTATAAAAAATATCATATAATGCATATTATATATAATATATTGGTAAAATACTATAAAATATAGATAATATATACATATATTTTATATAAAATATAAAGTTAACATGACCCGGCTGAGTCACCGAGTTGACCTGGCTGAGTCATGAGGCATTCAAGGAAGTCACCAGATTTTAAAACGTTGATATCTTAAGATACAGGAAAAAAATTAATTAAAAATCACAAAAAAACAGAGAAAATCTCTAAAAATTCAAAAAGTCAGAAAAAATTATAGAATGCAATAAAAAAAAGAACATGAATATGTGCATTATGAATGGTTAAACATAAGCATGCACTAGTAAAACATTCAAGACGAAATTGATGACACTCCTATGGAGCCATGTCGGTTTAGCTATAGGGGATGAAACCACACACAACAAGGAGTACTTCCAGGGCTAGCTTCCCTGATTTTCCGATCCCTATCACTGCCGTCTTGTTCTACATACAAAATGAGCCTTTATAGCTATAGATGGGTTCCCACTGCTTCGAGGCTAGTTGAACTTGTTTTGTAGGCAAGCTGCACCATACTAAATAAGCTAGTATCTCTCATTTTAAGAATGCATATTTCGGTGGTTATCTACGATAACACAATCGTAGATGGTACTATCATATTTATATCATCTTTTTATTGTTGATTTAGTTGTTTTACTTGCCTACGAACATTTAACAAAAGTCACAACTCACAAGCATGAATGTCTAATATCAAAGTTAGATATTGCATAACAAAACAAAAGTAAAGGCATCCTATAATCTATCAATGATAACGAAAACAATATTCAAATTATGGATCTTCTTCTAAGTTGTCTTCTCCTCCTTCATCCACATTCATCTCTAGGCCAACATAATCATTGTCATCATCTACCTAACCCTCCATCTCAGCCTCCTGTTGCCTCCAATTCTCATCATCATCCGAGAGACTAGGTTCTTCTTCAACCCACTCATCCAGTATGTCGCGGTTGTCACTATTGATGGGATCGTAGTTGCTCCTCTGGCGTCTTCTTGACTCTCTTTGTATTTGTCTGCAACATTCACATACATATTAAAATATAAGTTGTACTAAAGTAAATCTACTAACATATTTATTAATGTTACCATTGCTTCAATCTCATGTGGTAGGCGACAAATACTAGGTCATTTAATTGTGAGTGCTCTAATCTATTCCTTTTCTTTATGTGATTGTAAAAAAACTCTAATTTCTCTCGCATCCACTCGCGTTGAATCCTTAACTCAATGTACGTTGTGTAAACCTAGATAATGAAGGAACATCTCCACCAAACCTATCCCACCATTGATTTAAACCAACAAAAAGAAAAACATATCATGAGAGAAAATCCTTGCAACTCAAAAAATACATAATTAAATATAGTAACATTCAATTTCAAATGCATATCTGGCTGCAATGAGCTATGCAATTTGGATTGTGTTCCTTCATCCAAAGTTTCCCTTGTTTTGTTCATACTTAGTTAAGTCTAAATGAATTTGTCTCTAGAGACTATGATCTACATTAAGTTTCTTAGTGGAGTTTAGGACGCCTGTTTGTACTTCTCTATCATATACGAACATGGAAAAAAATTTGATGGCAGGATTGAAGCGGCAACAACATGAATGTCTTGATGGAATTGGTGAGTGCATCTCCTATCAATCACCTTCCAAAATAGCATATAATATTTTTTCTTTCTATTGAACTTTTTTCTAATATGTGCTTTTGACCTATTCATATCATTATACAAGTGGTGCGTAGCTGGACACTCTCCTCAATACTTTCACGAGTGGCACTGTCATTCTCAAAAACATACTGCACCTCTTTCAAAAATTCATAGACAAGACTCAAACAACAACAACAACTACGCCTTCATCCCAAAACAATTGGGGTCGGCGATATGAACCAACAAAGAAAATCATTATGGGTCTTCCACATGAATCCTTCTCCTCCATTCATTTCTATCCAATGCCATGTCCTCGGTGAGGTTCAAAGCATTCATATCCTTTCTTATCACCTCCATCCATGTCTTCCTAGGCCTACCCTGACCTCTTTTAACTAATATATTTTCCCATTTCTCCATCCTTCTAATTGGAGCATCATTAGGCCTTCGTCGAATATGTCCAAACCACCGTAAACGATTCTCTCTCATCTTATTTTCAATGGGTGCAACGCCTACCTTCTTACGTATCTCCTCGTTCCGAATCTTATCTTTTATTGTATTTCCACACATCCATCTCAGCATACGCATCTCAGCTACACTCATTTTTTGAATATGATGTCTCTTGGCAGCCCAACATTCCGTACTATATAGTAAAGCGGGCCTAATAGTCGTCCTATAAAACTTTTCCTTCAACCGCAATGGCATTCTACGATCGCACAACACTCCAGTTGCACTCTTCCATTTCATCCACCCAACCTTTATTCTATGATTTACATCTCCATCAATTCATAGACAAGACTATCTCAACTATATCAACCCTAATAGGTTTCTGTGCAATCTTTATTGCAAACCACTCATCTGAAGCAAACATTTGCTTTAATTCATTTTGTTGAATGATAAGGCTCTGTACAATCAAAATATTTGTAGCAAACCTTGTCAATGCATGGCTTATCATTTCGGCTCCCTTGGTAAAGCTCCCCATCAAGTTTAGGATGGCTGAATGACTGTAAATGAATTTTGTTACTTTCTTGCACATTTTAATGCACTAAAAAATGTCATCCATCTTACCAATATCTTCAAGCATGAGATCAATGCAATGCGGTGCACATGGGCACCAAACAAAGCATTTATATTCCACGATTAATCCAACAACTTTGAAGTTTGTTGCATTATCATTAAGGACTTGGACCACATTTTCAGGTTTAACATCCTTCAGCACGTCTTTAAAAATCACAAGCAACTCATCTGTTGTCTTTGGTCTATCAGACATATCAATGGATTTCAAAAACATGACACTTTCACGATGAGAAACCAAAAAATTTACCAAATTTTGTTGTATCTTGTCCATCAATCCATTTGCCGTGATGGTGCAACCCGTAGTTTTCCAAGACTCTCTGAACTCACCATAGCTTCACTTCTGCAACAACTTGTTTTAAGATCTTGCCCCTCAATGCATGATAGGAGGGCATCTATGTCACATGGGTGTGGGTGCGGGAGCGGGTGCGGGGATTCAGCACTTCCAAAAAACCCGGGTGTAGGGGTGCGGCAGGGGCAAAAATGTAATATATATATATGTATATATATATATATATATATATATATATATAGAGAGAGAGAGAGAGAGAGAGAGAGAGAGAGAGAGAGAGAGAGAGAGAGAGAGAGAGAGAGAGAGAGAGAGAGAGAGAGAAGGGGGTCGGGGGTAACCTTGCGCGGGTCGGGGTTCAGTTTTTTTTGCTGGTGTGTTTGTTTGAAGACTTGTTACCCACGTTCTGCTTGTTGTGTACTTTAGCTCAACGGGACAAAATTGATGAACCAAAAGGATTGGCAATCTAATCGACCCAGCCTGCTGCGTTCTGCTCACTGTCATGATTCAATCATGTCTGAAACTCCTTGGTCTTCACGAAAAAAAATATAAGCGAAAGGTTTGACGTGGTTTGTTGGAGAGAGAGTCTTCACGAGGCCTACGACGCCACTGCCACTGCCTAGGGTTCTTCAAATTTCATTTTATATACAGTTGCACACAAATAACAGCTAAAAGAAATTTATTGGATTTAACATGTGGAAAAGAGAGGTCTACACAAGGCTACGGCTAGAACACCCATCTCGTTAGGAGAAAAGTGAATACTAATAGCCACCAAGGCTCTACCACCACCATTATCATTTATTATGGAGAGAGAAAATCCTTGACGAAAAAGGATCTGGTTGGTTGAAACATAAAGACTTCAAAAGGCTCTTGAATTTTGGTTTTAATTTTTGAGGAAGATGGATCATCATTTCCAAATTCCAAGTTAACAGTATGTTTTCCAACGCTGTGAATTAATTGTTTGGAGGCAGGAATAGCATGGAATGCCAACAAAGCTTGTCATATGTTGTGGACACAAGTGCCCCTTTATAAAAACAAGAGCAGCAACATCTGTCAGTAGTTTTTTTTTTTAAATCCTGCAGCCCATTTCGTAGGGCAATTTTTTTTTAAAAAAAAATCCAAACAAAAATGGACCAAAATGACCCTGGGTGCGGTCAACGCACCCAGGATCGGATTGATCGCACCCGGTGCCACACCCGCACCCGCGTTGACGCGGGGCGGCACCCTGCAAGCCGAATCCCTGTGACATAGGAGGGCATCTTTGTAGCCAACTCCTATACTGACTATTGCATCAACTATAGCATAAAAATGATACGAGTTTGCAGTGTTGAAGGATGTACAAGTCTCATAAAAAATTGTCTAACTGTTAGATACGTCTGTTTAATCATTTGCTTGAAGATCATGGTAAAACGTATATTTGGTTGGAGTCTAGGCCTTAGGTAGAAAATAGGTATCAATCCCACATCCCGAACTCGTAAATCTCCTCTGTCCTCCCCTCCTTGTCCTATTACTACCACCACACTATGGTGCATGCTTAATTCCACTGCTGCATATCTCCACCTCCACCCCCTTGCCCTTCTGTTGTCGTATAATCTCTAACTCCTCGTCTGTGGGGCCCGCCACACTGTCAGTCGCTTCTCCATACGCCTTAGGTGGCACTTCTAGGTCTTCCTAAGGTTAGGATATATTGCAGTCCCAATTTCTGCCTCCTGTTGTTTTTTCATTCTCTTATCCTGAGATTCCTTCAATAGCTCGTGCATTTTTCATTTCACAACATCTAGCAAATTCTTAGAATTGCAAGCGGTCGTATTATGCCTTGTGCTGGTTAAATGATGCTTCATCTTATAAATGCCTCCATGAATCTGCCTCTTACAATAGCTGCATCGGTTCAACATCCTATTTCCTTCATAAAGTGGTGTACAATGATTCCATGATTGGTCTCTTGATATCTGGGGTTCAGACTTGAGGGTTAGAGTGCAAAAAAATGTGTATGATGAAAATGGGTTTAGGGTAAATCACACCTTTATAACTCGGTTTTGAGGGGTTAGTGGCCAAAAAGTAAGTTTGTACGATGAAAATGATGGTTTTTGTGGTATTTGAAGGGCTTTAGGGTTAGGATTTGAGGGTTAGAAGCCAAAACAAGGTTGGGTAGGACAAAAATGGGTGAAATTTGAGTCAATCACACTTCTAAGGTAGTTTTAGAAAAGAGGTTTGTGGAGGGAGAACATGCAAAAATGGGGTCAAAATGACCTTTGGGGGCTAAAAAATGACCCCCATAAGTGGTCAAGTCACCACTTTTCCGGTACAAGAAAAGTTAAAAAGTGGGGGGTTGACTCGTTAAATACAGAGTGTATACAATACGGTACACCCATGTATCATATCTCTAGGATAATCGTACCGAATACAATATGGGCCTTACGTCGTATAAGTTCCCTCACCAATACTACGATACAACCAATGTCACAGGGACTCTGCTAACTGGGTATTGCACCCGCGTCGATGCGATGCGGTCAACGCACCCAGGGTCATTTATGTCCAACTTTTGGACTTTATATATATATATATATATATTTATATATATACCGCACCCATGTGACATAGGATACAGTGTATCAGCTAGATAACCAAAGAGGAACTCCGATATAACTTTGTACTCCAACAAGGGTTAGGTTGGATCATGGTCTTTCCCCAACATGAATATAAGCAAGCACTAGTCTCGCCACGATTTTTATTTGATCTCAAGTTAGCTGCATGTGCAAACTTTATACAGTATGATACATATGAACTTCGTATTTCACCATTTTCTTGTCACAAACATGAACATCCTATGGACAAAAAACTCTATTCCCTTCATAATTTTTGAAAACGTTGATTGTGGCATGAAAGACTTTAGAGGAACTGGAATCATTCAGCAAGGTTATAGGTTTAGAGAAGGGATGTGGTTTCTGCTTTCTTTTTTACTTTAAAATTTTACTATGAGGAGGTGTTAGTGATTGTACAAATTATACCAGCTTTTAATGCTGATGGCTGCTGATTGATGTATTTGTTTGACAACTGGAAAAATGGATCTGTTAACCCTTTAATACTTTCAAGTTAGTATCTGACTAATGTTTAAAAACATGTCGAGTCAACCTGGTGACTTGGTTAACTCAGCCAAACTCGGTCCCTTACTGGGTCAACCCAGTGAATGACCCGGGAACTCACAGAACTTGGCTGAGTCATGGGCTGACTCGGCGGAGTTTTGGCATGATTCGACCGAGTCGTAGGTTGACTTGGCTGAGTCATACATATATTTGATATGTATATGTATATAGATGCATATATTATATATTTTGTATGTAATTACATATACTATATGAAATATAATATACACAATGTATATTATATATAAAAGTATGGTTATACATATATTAGTAAAATCATACAATAAACATATTATAAAATATCATATAATACATATTATATATACATATGTTTACATATTTGATATAAAATATAAGTTGTCATGACCCAGCTGAGTCACCAGGTTGACCTGACCAAGTCATGAGTCAACCCATGGCGAGTCGAGCCACGAGTCACTGGGTTTTAAATCTATGATCTGACTGTGTTTTTTGATTGATCAGGAATTGCAAGTTTATGTTTTAACCAGAGTTCATACTATGTATTTGCTGGCTCGACCTCAGGATTTGCTCACTGTTGGGATCTCAGGTTGGTTTGCCCATGATATTTCATCACGTTGTTCTGACGACAATTACATAGCTTTATAATTTCTTTGATCTGCTAATCGTTGAATGTGGTTCTCTATGGGTCCCTCTGTTCAATGTTCCATATGTTTTTGTGTGATCATCATGTCTTGAACCTGCAGGGTTCCATTGTTGTCATGTTTGTGTTGTTCTTGGTGTTCAGAAGAATTCAACATTTGTCTGTTTGGATCAATGATATTTTCTATTAAGAGGGAATATCGGTTCTTCTATTGCTTTATTAATTGATTCTTCAAAATTAATAAATTTATTTTTCCTTTTTTTTCTCTGGAGAGGTTATATTTTTTTATCAGTTATTGACAAGCAAATGACAATTATGTAGGATATTTTTCTAAACCAGGCCCCTCCGCACTTTTTCAAGCATTGGAAGCAATATCCTTTCTGAAAATGTCAAAATTATAAAGTTGCTCTTTTAGCCTTTTTTTTTGTTATGAGAAACTAAAGCTTGCATTAATTAAACATAATGGGCGACAATGACTCACCAACAATTACAACAAAGAATAAGTAGTTACCAACATTTCATGGACCCAATCCTTAAGTGGCAAATCCAAAACAAGTTGCAGTTTGGCCATTTCTAAGACACACAAGAACATCTTTTTGAATGTTAAAAATATTGTAGGCGGGTTTAGGAGACTCCCTCTAAAGAGCCTCTCATTCCTTTGTAGCCATGTGAACCACTACACTGAAAAAGCTACTATCTCCAAAGAGGATGTCATCTTTTTTCTTGCAAAAGCACGTCCCAGCAGAAGCTTTGGATGCATGAAGCAGGTGTTGTTGAGATGGAAATATCTGGCCATGCTGATTTGAAAGGTCTTGGATGAACGGACAGTACAATAGTACGTGTTCCATGGATTTGTTCCTCTTTGTATGACAGAGGTAGCAATAACTGGCTAAATGGAAGTTTTTTTTCTTCAAATTACTTTTTGTGCTACCCTTGTCCAATGATGTCATGCATACAAACACTTCTACCCTTGAAGATGGACCAAAACTCCATGACTTTTCCCTGAAAAAAACTCCATCTCAAGTTGTATCATTGAGCCATCGTAGATACTGAAAAAACCGACTTCTCATACCTCCAAATAATCTGGTCCCTCATATCGCATGGTCTCTAAGCTTCCAATGGACTCATCAACTTCATCCAATCATCAAACTTGTTATCCTTGAATGACCTTCTGAACTGCATTCTCCACCCCATATTCGGCTACCAACATTCAATTACTTGACTAGTTTTTTGTTTTGCAATGTTATAAATGTTGGAGAAGCACTGAACTTGATCTCCATCCATGCTAAAAAATCTTGCAAGTCCGGTGTCCTGTCCTTCCATACTGCAGAGGTGTGCTTTCAATCATTCATAACAGTTCATCTCCATGGCCTGTCATGCAGTCCATATGTAGCCTTTTAAGCAATGTTGTAATTATCATATCGGAATGGCTGGTGATACGGGTGTCTCGTACCGTATCGTAAGATACAGGAAAAACTTATTTTAAAAATACACAAAAAATCAGATTTTTTTTTCAAAAATAAAAAAGTCATAGAATAGAATAGAAAAAAAAGCAATCAAATTTAGGTATTAAGAATAATTAAACATACACATGTACTACTATAACATGTGAAATGATATTGTAACAAACTAGCAACTAACAAAAACAAAGGATTTACTATTAAAGAGTCACACTAGATAACAAACAAAGGAAAAAGGTTTTGAGTAAACAAATTAATGAATTATAACAATCACATAATACAAAAATAAAATAAAATTTAAAATAACTGAATATCGTATCGTGTGACATTAAAGATTCAGGGAGTATATAGTATTGTATGGATCAGCGATACTGCGATGCGTCGTATCATATCGTACAATACGATACGATACTGATAACACTGCTTTTAAGATTCTAACCCATGAGTTATCATAAAAAATCAGCATACACCACCATTTAGCTAGTGGTGATTGGTTCCACATCTGCAATTTCTTAATTCCCAGACCACCTAAATCCCTCAACAACATAATTTGACTCCCTGATCAGATGCCTTTTTTACCGCCATTAATTCCCTTCCTAATGGATTCCTTCATCACCCATGTCACATGGATGCTTCGTTTTGATTCCCGTTCCATATCCCTTTATACACGTCATTTTAGAAACTTCATAAAAATGTCCGTATCCATATGACATGGTTCATCACCCTCTTAATTCTTTTTTCAACTTTTCTGGGAATCTTAAATATACTCATGAATCATGATATAAGCTTGGATAAAACAGTGACATGTTTTATTAATATAATTTTATTGGCCGAGGGAAGGTACTTGACTGTTCATGATTGGATTTTCAAGTGAGCTTCTACTCCACATTTTTCTAGATGATCCCACGCCTCTATCCTTCATGAGTGACATACCAAGGTAGGGAACTGTAAGCTGAGTCTCATTACATTAAAAAATGCTCTCAGCCACCAATTGTATGCAAGGTTCTGTATTAAAAAGAAATAGGCTGCATTTGGCTTCGTTAATCCTCAATCCAGAAATTTTTGCAAATCTCTTAAAAATTAACCATGTTCCAGTAATCTGGGCCACTGAAACTGCCCCAAAAACCGGGATATCATCATCATACTGAATTGTGGTCAAAAGATCCTGACCTTGGTTTGGTAGACTAGATCAGAAACCAACTTCAATAGCCTTGTGTATAAAGTAAGGTCGGTCCTTGCTGGCCAAGTTGATAATAATGGGTAAAGAGGTTTACTGTGTCGAAGTCCACGGCATACCAAACGGGTGATCTGTTCATTCTATTCAATATTACCGAAATTGATACACTAGACACCAGCTCTTTGATACACTAAAACCATTTCTCCCTAAATTCCTTGTGTTGGAAGCAATCAAACAAATAATCCATCCTTCACTAAATCAATCTTCAACAAGAAGGCTAGTCTCTTTAGTGCATTGATTGAGGGTATCACCTCATTCTCCAATATCCCACTTTCTTTGATCATCAGCTTTTGGTAAAAATGTGCTGGAAGGGAGACAATAGTTCTTAATGATCACTTAGGCTCCGTTTGGAAACTGGTAGTAGGAAGGAGTTTATGCATTTGGAAAAATAGCATCTGCCAAATCCTGGATTTGACAGCTACCATCTCTAGGAGGTGGTAGTTATCAAATCCATTCTTTAGTGCAAATACCAAGGGGAGAGGGCCCCACTTCTCATCTCAAATGAATAAGCTCTTACCCCAGCTACTGGATTCCAAACGTCCGCCACCAAGGTAGTTTGACCAAGCTTTTACCAAATGCATTAACTTCCATCCCAGCTATCAGTTTCCAAACAGATCCTTAATCTACCTGCCAGGATTTTGGCTATAATCTTGTAAAGGCTCCCCAGTAATGAAATCGGCTTTTAGCATGAAATCTCCTCGACATCTTTGGCTTTAGGGATCAGATCAAAGTGGATGTATTAAGCACTTAGTTCAGCACTTTTAACTTGTTTTTTCATATTCCAAAAGGTGATTGGAAGTGTAGAATGATATGGGATGTTGTACCGAACCCTGGTTAGAGAGAGAGAGAGGAGAGAGAGAGAGAGAGAGAGAGAGAGAGAGAGAGAGAGAGAGAGAGAGAGAGAGAGAGAGAGAGAGAGACGGCAGCACATAAAGAGAAAACTTAATTCACTTAATCGACATTAGGGCTCTCTATGTTAAATAGAGAGAGTCCAAATTAATAAATTACATCCAAGTCCAATATTTAATAACTTTTCAAATAACCTCCAAAACTAAGAAGATTTAACTTTAAACCACCTACTCTCAACACTCCCCCTCAAGCTGGAGCATAGATATCAATCATGTTCAGTTTGTCACAACGTTTTGTAAACATATCTGCAACTTGATCTTCTGACTTAAGATATTTGGTATTGATATATCCAGCTTGGACCATATCTCTTACATAGTGACAATCAACCTCAATGTGCTTTGTTCTCTCATGAAAGACAGGATTGTTTGCTATATATGTTGCAGCCTTGTTATCACACATCATGGTCATAGGAGATGAAACCTTCACCTGAAGATCATGAAGAACAGTACGAACCCACATCATTTCAGCAGCTGTTTGGGCCATAGCCCGATATTCTGATTCTGCACTTGACCTAGAAACCACATTTTGTTTCTTACTTCTCCATGAGATCAAGTTGTCTCCCAAAAACACACAGAATCCTGTGGTAGATTTTCTATCCACTACAGATCCTGCATAGTCAGCATCAGAATAGGCCACTATCTCCAGAGTTCCACCTTTCCTGAACAATAACCCCTTTCCAGGAGAAGATTTTAGATATCTAAGAATCATAATAGCTGCATTCCAGTGTACCTCAGTTGGTTTGTCCATAAACTAGCTAACCTTGCTTACTGCTAAAGCAATATCCGGTCTGGTCACAGTCACATACAATAGCTTCCCTACTAGGGAGCGATAGCTTTTGCTATCAACCGTTTTTGACGCTTCTTCAAACAACTGAACTTTATGGTCCATGGGAATATTTGCTGGTTTGGCTCCCAACATTCCTGTTTCCTTTAATAAGTCAAGAACATATTTTCGTTGAGACAGAACCATCCCTTCACGGCTCCTGGCAACTTCTATACCCAGAAAATACCTCAGTGAACCAAGGTCTTTTGTAACAAAATGTTTTTGAAGATGAGCCTTTGTGGCTTCAATGGCTTTCACATCATCTCCTGTAAGAATAATGTCATCCACATATACCACCATAACAACTATGCCAGAGCTAGTTTTCTTGATAAATAGTGTATGATCGGCTGCTGATCTATTAAAGCCAAAGCGTGACATCACTTCAAACAACTTTTGAAACCATGCGCGAGGACTCTGTTTCAAACCATAAATCGCCTTTCTCAATCTACACACTTTCTGACACTCCCCCTCAACCTCGAATCCTGGAGGTTGTTGCATGTAAACAGTCTCAGATAGATCCCCATATAGAAACGCATTCTTCACATCTAATTGGTACAAACTCCAACCATGCTGAACAGCTACTGAGAGAACAAGACGAATCGTACCCATCCGTGCAACAGGGGAAAAAGTTTCAAAGAAATCAATTCCATATGTCTGAGTATACCCTTTTGCTACTAATCTGGCCTTGTACCTTTCAATAGAACCATCAGATTTGTACTTTATTGTATATACCCATTTACATCCAACAATGTCAGCATCTGTTGGGGAATCAACTAGATCCCATGTATGCTGAGATACTAAAGCATCCATTTCTTCTTGCATAGCCAGTTTCCATCGCTTATCAAGTTCTGCCTGCCGATAGTTCAGTGGAATAGTTTCAGCAGATAAGGCTGAAATAAAAGACTTCATCTGATTTCCAATTCTGACATCGGAGACAAAATGAGATATGGGATATAAGGTACATTGTCGTGTCCCCTTTCGTAGAGCAATAGGCCTGTTATCATCATCATGAAGATCACTATGGTCAGTAGAACTTACCTCAGGGGAAAAAGAAGATGAAGGCTCTTGCGGAGATGGAGCTCTACGCACATATACCAATGGAGGATTATGAAATCTGGAAGCGGATGAAGTTTGGTTCGGTAGTGAGGGCACAGACTCCAACGGAAAAGGAGGTATAGGTAAAGGAAAAGACTCAGCTGGATCAACCTGCAGAGGAGAACCGGTACTGGAGTAATATGGAGTGGATTCCAAGAAAGATACATCCGCACTGACATACTCTCGGCGAGAAATAGGATCATAACATCGATATCCCTTTTGATTTTTGGGATAACCTATGAATATGCATTTTGTAGCTTGAGCAGCTAATTTATCACGGTCAGGGCCAAGTTTGTGTACAAAACAAACACATCCAAATATTTTGGGTGAAAGAGAAAAGAGTGGGGCATTAGGTTTTAGGATATGAAATGGAATTTGATCGTCCACAGAAGACGAAGGCATGCGGTTGATCAGATAGCAAGCAGTGGTAATCGCATCACCCCAGTATAACGCAGGAACATTGGATTGAATCATAATAGTCCTGGCAACATCAAGCAAGTGTCGATGTTTTCGCTCAGTCACACCATTTTGTTGAGAAGAATAGGCACAGGAAGTTTGGGGTTGGATGCCATTATCTTGGTAAAATTGTAACAGACCTTTTGATTTAAACTCGAGAGCATTATCAGTGCGAACAATCTTGACAAAAGATTCAAACTGAGTTTTTATTTCAAGAATTAAGGATTGAATAATACGTGGAACTTCAGATCGTTCCTTTATTAAAAACACCCATGACACCTTAGAAAAATCACCAACAATAACCAAATAGTAACGACACTGAGTCCTAGTAGGAATCTTACTAGGACCCCATACATCTGCATGAAGAAGTTCAAAAACTTTATTACTAGACTGACTCTGACTTGAAGAGAACGAGCTTCGATGATGCTTGCCCAGTTGACAAGCTTCACACTGAAATGATGTGGTGGAAGGAATTTGAGGAAAGACTGAACGAAGCTTTGACAATGAAGGATGACCCAGACGACGATGCCACTGAACAGGACTGGATGAATGTTCCACGGCAGCATGAACATTACCCATTGGATGATGTAGGTAGTAAACTCCATTTGCTTCATAGCCTCCACCAATCTTCTTCCCCGTCAGCAAATCCTGAAAATGACACCCCATCGGATCAAATATTACTCTACAGTTTTGTTCTTTTATAAGGCAACTAACAGAGAGTAAACTTAGAGGAAAGTTTGGAGCATGAAGAACATTTTGCAACTGTAATGAGGAAGATATAGAAATATTGCCCTGACCAACAACAGGGGAAGAACTCCCATCGGCTAATGAGACTCCTCGATGAGCATTAATATCCTTTAGATCTGAAAAAACAAGAGAATTTCCACACAAATGTCTGGATGCACCGGAGTCAATAATCCACTTACTGTTTGTTGGATGTAGGTGATTTCCTGTTGAATAGGCAACACCAGCTACAGGAGGGATGAAACTCACAGAACGAAGGGCTATCAGCTCATCATATTCAGCACGATTGAGGGTGATACTACTGTCACCAGCAGAGATATTTTCCTGTACCTTTGTTGCCTCCAGAGTAGTAACATTTGCTTTAGGAGCATAAGAATTTGATGATGAAGAGGTTGGCCTGCCATGTTTATCCCAGCACCGATCTTCTAAATGTCCAGATTTTCCACAGAATGTGCATTGAAGCTTTCCTCTGCCTCCTATACCTCGTCCACGACCTCGTCCTCTGATATTCTGAATATTTCCACGCCCATAACCAGAGGAAGCAACTAGAGCAGATGACTGGGTCACAGGCTGTGATTGTGGAAGAGATATCGCAAGTCTACTAAAGCGATTATATGCATCAGCAAGAGTAGGTACATCTGATCCAGTCAACATTTGGACTTTTGCAACAGAAAATTCTGAAGATAAACCTGTAAGAAACCGAGCAACCATAGTCTGTTCTTGATGATCTTTCTGCTTCGAGCAACAAAGAGGCCTGTGAGCATTGAGTCTTTCAAACGCAGCTTTTACTGATGCATAATATTGGGCCAAGGTCTGATCTCCCTGCTGTAAATTATATATCTCTTGTTCGACTTGCAGGATACGACTCACATTGGTCTCTTGTGAATACGTATCTCTAAGATTGTCCCACATCTGCTTGGCTGTATTATAATAAATTAAACCATCTGCAATGTGGGTTTCAACACTATTCATGATCCATGACATAACTATGTCATTATCTTCATCCCAGGTAGCATATTTTCCCAATTTTTCAGTGGGTTCTTCTTCCAGCAAGATATGCTTTCTACGATGTCCAGATACTGACATCATGAACGTTCTGGACCACCTGGCATAGTTAGTTTCATTCAACCTTACAGAGGATAGCGTGTGTTACATTCACACGACAACCAGCAGTTGTTCACACACACAAAACCACGACAATAAGAATCCACAGCCCACAACAAAGTTACTTTCTCAACACAGTTTCCACAACATTAGTGAACAGCAGCCCATACACATGAGTAATAGTTCCAAAATATAATTTTTTTTCAGCACATCATGAAGTCACGACCAACACAACTCTGTATATGCATAAATTGAATCATACCAGAGGCTGTTCCCAGACATATAGGGCTCGACAGTCATATCTTAATCACCAGCACAGCACAACAAGTGCAATTGTTGTTTCTCCCAAATAGCAGGAAGTCACGACAAGAAATAAACAAATATCGACCAGAAGATTGCAGGAAATCACAGCAACAAGAATCACAGCAATAGGGGATCACGGCACCAGGAAATCACGGCAAGGAATCACGGCAGGGATTCACGGTACCAGGGAATCACGGCAACAGGGAGATCACGGCAACAGAGAATCACGAACGAAAAAAAAAAATAGGAAACTAGAGGCACGCATCCTGTTCCTTAGATCTGATGACAGATCTGGGCCATGACCTTGGTCAAATCCCAGATCTTACACAGAAATCACAAGCAGCTAACCTGAAGAAAAAAAAATCTTCGTTGGTGCAGGGAGAAACTCGGCAACAGTTTGATCACGATCGAGTAAGATCCCACGATCGATGCTCTGATACCATGTAGAATGATATAGGATGTTGTACCGAACCCTGGTTAGAGAGAGAGAGAGAGAGAGAGAGAGAGAGAGAGAGAGAGAGAGAGAGAGAGAGACGGCAGCACATAAAGAGAAAACTTAATTCACTTAATCGACATTAGGGCTCTCTATGTTAAATAGAGAGAGTCCAAATTAATAAATTACATCCAAGTCCAATATTTAATAACTTTTCAAATAACCTCCAAAACTAAGAAGATTTAACTTTAAACCACCTACTCTCAACAGGAAGATCATAACATACTTCTTTTTTCAGAGTTTCATTAAATTCTTCTCATTTTTCTAAAAATTTACTGCCCTTTAGTATTTTCTCTATCTTTATGTGTTCTCTTATGGGATTTCATTTACAAAATTTCTTGTTAGTGAATTATCTCTTTTAACTGTTGGATTAGAGATTCGTAGATTCTCATGCAGAATTTAAATAATATAGGATGTTATTTAACATTCCATATATTCCTTCTTGAAGTAACTAAGAAGGATTGAATCTAGGTTAAAAATGGTGTTTGTGGAATAACTCCTCGCCTCAAATTTGTAATTAAGAAGAAAGAAGTCTTAATGTAGACTTGTGAGCAAAACAGACATCAGGCAATTTATATTGTACTTCTAATTTCTCTGTTAGCTGCTCTAATTCTATGAAGATTTTTCCCAAAGAATTAAGAGTTAATCTTTTAATTGGTGACAAAAGGCATTGATCCACAGAGTGATTTTATAGAGGTGAAAAACACATGCAGTGTACTAGACCAAAAAGTTGTGTAGTTCTCTATAGATGATAAGTCGTAAGGGTTTCTCTTTTTATTCTGTTTTTCTAGTGTCTGGAGCTTGTGTTGGTTCATTGTTTTTGCTCTGTTCAGGACTTTGAAGCCATTGTGGGAGACACGTGCAAGTACAAATGTCCTGTATTCCATGCATCATCTATTGAACGACACATCATCGCTGGTTGTGGGTGGGATCGATGGTGTTTTACGTATTATGAATCCCAGCACTGGCGACATGCTCTCTAGCTATGTTCCCAGCAGTGTGGCCAGTAGATCAACCATGTCTAACGGTGTGGTTCAAAGAAATGCAATATCACTCACTCAAGATTCGCGCATTGATGTGATACCCAAACAGTTCAGACCTCCCATAACTAGCATTGCTGTGGGAATGGAAAAGGTGATCACTGCTCACAATGATAAATATTTATCGATGTGGAAATTTCATTCATAGCCAACTCTTTACTTTGATATCAGCATGTAGATGGATGTCACTGTAGATTTTCTCTGCATGCGCTTGCCTGCATTTTTCATTTAGTATTTCTTCTTTGTTGTAAAAATAGCTAGATGCATATGCTTATCGGAAGTTAAGCCACCGCAGTAGGTCGGAAGGTCGACTTCTGTAATTAATAGAAATTGAACCAAAACGAAGGATTTTTATCGTCTGTTGGCACACAAAACAGAAGAGCTCAATATTAGAGGTCAAATCATTGGAAGACGAGTTTCTTCTTACTGCAGCATTTGAATGGCATCATAATCAGGCTATCAAATTTCTCAATGAATACGTTTCTCGATTGCGATATGAAATGCTCTTCCAGAAATTGCTAACTATGGTATTTTTTGCCATATTTGATTACTTCTTTACCTCTGGATGTTGATTTCTTATGATTGCCAAACATCCTCATCATGTGACAGTAATTAAAATTTTTGTAGATGCAGATCTACATCGCAAAGATGTGTGTGGAACTTTGATCAACTTTGTACTGAATAATTGAATTCATGGCCATACTATTCAGCCATCAAGTTTGGTTGTGGTTCAATTTCAACGGGCATTAAATTCACTGTTCTGGCTTGGATATTTCCGTTCTTGAACCAACTGAATCCCATTTTGGATGGTCCTCTCTCTCTCTCTCTATATATATATATATATATACATATATATATATATATATATAGAGAGAGAGAGAGAGAGAGAGATCATCAAACAACAAAAAAGTCTGATGCAAATCGGATGATTTTGCTCAGCTGATCGCCCATGATCAGCAGCGCAAAAACAATTGGGCTGAATAAAATTCTTAGTGGCAGTTAAGAACCTAAAAACCCTTTTATGGGTTTTTCTGGCAGCATGTCCGAGCCTTGGCCGACGATACAAGTTTTTTTTTGTATATATATATATATATATATATATATATATAGAGAGAGAGAGAGAGAGAGAGAGAGAGAGAGAGAGAGAGAGGACAGTCCAAAATATCTAAAGGGAACCAACCAATCAAAGGTCCAAAATCTACAACTGATCGATGATTGACTGTGTTTCCTCTCTAACGATCGAGTTTTTCATCGGTAGAACTTGGTATATTAGATTTTTATCAATCATTTAGTAATCTGCATATTTTAGATTATGCGTTTTTGATCTGTAGATGTATTTTTTAAAGTGCTAAAATTCAATGGCCCATAATACTTTGTATTGTAAATTATTAACTAAATATAAAGAATAAACATATAAGGTTTGATTGATTAAAACACTCATAGGAAAAAAAGAGCTATTCTATATTCATTGGTTGTAGATTTTGGACCTTTCTTTGGTTTATATATATCTTGTGCAGATGTGTTTAACCTGGTTTATTTAGTATGCTAGAAGGTTTTATCATGTCTAAGAAGTCATAAGATCTTATTTTTGAGACAATGACAATCAAGGACTAACAATTCATGAAAATAAGGGTGGTCTGGAACATGATTTAAAGGTTAGATTTTGTATTTGAATCTTAGATTTATGTAAATCAAGTGTATGAATGAGTGTGCTAAATGGGTTTCAATATGTTTGTATTTTATTTATAAATTCTGACCATTCAGATGTGATCTATGTACTTGATTTTATAGGGATCAGCTCTTGAAGCATTCCATTCCAACACATGGGTGGGTTTTTATAAGGTTCAAAAAATCAACGGTCCAAAATCTTTGTATAATTTTGAGGCTCAAAATATCATTTTTTTCATCGAAAACACATGATCCAGGTGTGGATTTAACGTAAATTGACCATGCCCAACACATTTATAGAGTCAAAATTGCAAAAAAAATAAAAGAGCAGAAAAACCCATTTATCACATAACATTTTTCACCTAACGTGTGAGCAGCAACCAATCTCTCGTGTGTGTGTGTATATATATATATATATATATATATATATATATATATATATATATATATATATATATATATATATATATAGAGAGAGAGAGAGAGAGAGAGAGAGAGAGAGAGAGAGAGAGGTGTGCTCACACGTAAGGGGCTAAATGGATTTTCAGCATTTTTTTATTTTATTTATAAATTTTGATGGTACAGATGTGATTTATGTACTTAATTTTATAGGGATCAGCTCTTAGCTCTTGAAGCGTTTGATTCCGACACATGAGTGAGTTTTTTATAAGGTTTAAAAAATCAACGGTTCAAAATCTTTGTAAATTTTCAAGTCTCCAAACACATTTTTTTTCATCGAAAACACATGATCCCATTGTGGATTCATAGTAAATTGACCATGCCCAACACATTTATAGGGCCAGAACTATGTAAAAGGCACCAACAAAGCTGAAAACCCCATTTGGCACATTCATTTAGCACCTAACGTTTGAGCAACTGACAATTTCTCTCTCTATATATTTATAGAGCGAGATGGGTCATTGCTAAATGAAACTTGTTAATTCTATGAAAAAATGATATTTTGAGCCTTGAAAATTTACAAAGATTTTGGATCATTGTTTTTTTGAACATTGTAAAAACCCACTCGTATCAGAATTGAACACTTCAAGAGCTGATCCCTATAAAATTAATTACATAGATCACATCTGTACGGTTAGAATTTAAAATATAAAAAAAACCCTGAAAAGCTCAGTTAGCACAAATCATTACTTTATATATATTTATATAAAGAGAGAGTAAGGAGAATATGAGAACTAGAAATATGGACATTTCCAACCTTTTTTTGCAAATCTAATCATGTGGATGTGCTTGGCATGGTGAATTTACTAGGAATCAACCATTGGATCATGTATTTTAGACGAAAAAAATGTGTTTTTTGAATGCATGAATATTTATGAAGATTATGAGCCATTGATTTTAAAACCTTAAAAAAATAACATCAATATTGGATGATTTAAGAAAGGGTTCTTATAAATCCAAGCATTTAGATGACATCCCTATGGTTAAATTCAAGAGAAAAGGACAAAAAATGTTGAAAATAGCAGTTCACAATTAGTTCTTATGTTTTCAGTTCTCATATTTTAGTGATTATATATATGAGCTTACTTTCACTTTCCTTTGGGTCCTGCAACCCAAGTATATAACATTTTAAAAAAAAATCCTAAGGCATCCACATCTTTCTATCTTTCTTGCTTACTGATCAAACCCTTTCTATTTCTTATTTGTACTTCCAAATAAAAGTCCTCTCTCTCTCTCCCCCCCCACCACACACACACATCTCAAAATCTTGTCCTCCATCCATGCCTTCAGCCCCTCGTGGATTTTGATTTTAACCTCCATCACCGCATGGGTTTTGACTTTAACATCCATCCCCGGTCCAAATGGGGCGAGACGGGCTCATTTTCCCCAGGTCCACTGCCATCCCTAAAGAATGATAGGGGATGGGATGGGATGGGATGGGATGGGGTGGGGCGGGGCGGGGGAAAACATGCGTCTATGCCCCACCTCCATCCCTGCACGGGTTTTGATTTTAACATCCATCCCTATTTCATGTTTTTCATCACCGGTCCAAATGGGGCGAGACGGGACCCGTTTCCCCCGGTCCACTGCCATCCTTAGTATCATCTAGTAGAATACAACTCATCTTTCTGGGAAATGGAGAACTCCCAATCAAACCCATAATTTTCAATGGAGATGGAGGCAAAGACCACTGAAATTCCTTTCAGTGAGGCCTCATTTCAAATTAGTGAGGTGTCCATGGTGTAACAAGAAAAAGGAAATTATAATAGTGGGCATTTATCAGCTATTTACAAGTAACCTTTCCATTTATCAGTTTTTAGTTTTTATCCATTGCTTTTTCTAAATGTAGTCCAAATATGTGCCTAACAATAAAATTATATTTTTTATCCCATGCAGCTATTTGCAACTAACCTCTCAATTTATCCAATTTATCAAATTTATCAGTTTTTACATTTAACCCATGGTTTTTTCTAAATGTATTCCAAACAAGTGCCTAAAATATAAAATTACAAATTTCTCCCATGCTGAGGAAATAACTTACAGTTTTTTTATTAAGAATTAAGAGAACAAATGGTAAAGGCATTCTAATTATACTGTCTCAACAATGGTCCATAATTGACTTACAAAAGTGTCTGTGAAACAAAGACAACAATTAGGGTTGTAAACGGATCGGATATAGTTGGATATCCAATCTGAGTGCGGCATTTTTTTTCAGACATGGGCCCTTTAAGTAATATTAGGATTGGATTCGAATCTGTTCAATCAGACCACTTTCAGATCTGGGTTGGATTCAGATTAGCATTTTGGATCTGGAGTTCATCCGAATCAAAATCCAACCCAAATTTTATACTTTTTTCCCCAGATCTAGTTTTACACCATGCATTTTGGATTCGGATTCAATCTAACCTCCTTGGATCTGATTCACATCTGGATTCAGATTTGGTTCTGTCAGGATCCGACCCATTTGCGCAATTAACAACAGTGCACGGGAGATCAAGTGTAATAACTGAACCATTGACAAGCCTACAAGTTGAGTGCTCTTCGTTAATTTACTCTAAAAGCATTTTTAATATTAAAAATGCAAATATTAGAAAGCTACAAACAAAACAATAATAATAATAATAATGAGAAAGCTGGATTTGTCAATCAGAAAAATGAATGAGAAAGTTGGATTTGTAGAGCCTGGTAGAATACCCACTATTAATGATAATAAGTGTATTGAGTGACTCATGAAAGCAGCCTGTCAAGTTGTCTGCGCTTTGACGTGAGCGGTTCACTTTTTATAATATTATAAAATAATAATAATAATAATAATAATAATAATAATAATAATAACTCGGCACCATCGTGGTAGTCACTCACGTGGTAAGTGGGGTCTTGTATCAATATGAAGGCTCAGGATTGAATCCTGCTGGTGCTCGGGGGCACGTAAGGCCAGGTGGTCATGTCCTCAAGTGGGAGTTTTAGCTCTTTTTCATGTATTTAAATAATTTAACATTGGGATCAAATAAAGTGTCAAGCAATAAAAATAAATAAATTTTTTAAGCATATTTTCAATATAATGCGATTGATTTAAAACATATTATAACAAGTTTGATTCTATGATTTTGCATCAATCAATCCCATAGTTTCATATCAAAGTTAAATGATGAAATATTTTTAGTGTTGTTTATAAATTTTATATTATTATTAAGTATTAACACGTTATTTATATATAAAAAATTATGATAATATTTTTACAATCAACCTTAGTATAAATGTATTTTTCAGATTTAAGAGTGTTAAATCTATAACTAAAAATTATTTAGTCAAATTTGTTATACCATTGTTTTGAAACTTGTTTCAATTCATATAAAAAACTTAAGCAATTTGCAAACTTTATTTTTTTGATAAGAAACTATAGAACCTTCAATTTGTTATACCATTGTTTTGAAACTTGTTTGGTAAAGACTTAAGCAATTTGCAAACTTTATTTTTTTGATAAGAAACTATAGAACCTTCGGTTATTCCATGTAAATCTTTTCTTATAAACTGTCATTTAGAAAAGCAATATAATTGAATTTTCAATTTAAAAATCAAAGCTAAAACTATAAAAACTATAATTGAAGTGATTCTAAAAACTGAAACATAAGTGTCAAAATAATCAATCTCAAATTTTTGTTAATACAATTTTTTTTTTTAAATAGCTGAAAAAAAACCCACTTATTAACTAATCACCAAAAGGTACAGTCAACCCTTTTCTCAGTGTCCATCAGCATAAAGCCCTAGATCACCCTTTCCTGCCAGGGACACACCCAGTTTCAGGCTTGCCGCCAGAGACATGAACCCCATGTTTTGAACTCATGATGCCCCTTCAACTTGAGAATTTAAGAGTCAATCCTAGCCAGATGAGCAGAGCTCTCATGTGCAAAAGTTGGCTCGATTAACAGTCTTGATTGTACCCAATTGTATGGGACCATATATGAACCAATGTCCAGGTATAACATATTCAAGACAGAAATGAGTCTGGCTAATCTTCATTACAGAAGTAGAGATTTAACTCACACTTCCAACTGGACCAGGGCACTGTAGATTAGACCTGGACCCCAATCCAGAGCCTGATCAAAGTGGGTTAAAGCCAGTCCTCCATGATAAGAAGATGCTCATCAAATATGTGGGCGACTATACTGGGTTTCCCACATGATGGCAGCAAACTTTGTAGGCCACTTTGTTATTGGGCCTATTGGGTTACAAGTTCTTGGATCCAAAAGACATCTTCAATGACAAAAGGGACAGTTAAAATATTTGGCAATCTTTTGGGTAAGAGGTGAAGGTTCGAAAGTCAGTAGGCCCTACTGATAAAGGGGCCTTTTTCTTCTTGATGTCTAACGAGCATTCCCATGTTCGTGTGTGTGTGTGTGTGTGTGTGTGAGAGAGAGAGAGAGAGAGAGAGAGAGAGAGAGTTTTTATGATAAGGAACCCTAGCAGATGCAACGAAAACCCGCATGCATATTTGGACCCAGGTTCAAGTGGGATTTGGATCCCACTCACTCAAAACCCACAAGCATCCCTGGCCAACAAAGGGTTTTATCCGGGACTATATCCGACTAGGGTCATATTGCCCTGTGTACATTTCGTCAATCAACAGGTTGGGTATTCAACCCATCAAGGTGTACCCAGACCCACCCAAATAACAATCACTAAGGTTTGGGTTCAGGGTTGGGTCAAGAAAATACAAACCCAACCCACATAATCTAAAAGGCGTTTACAATTAACTTTTTCCATAAAAATATATAAGAAGATGTTACACCAACCTGGTGAAAATTGGATTTCTGAAAAGAGATTTCAAGCCTAGAGGCACGTTCTTAAGATCGCTATCTTTAGAACTTCAATCGCCCTACTCCGAAAATTCCGAAGATGCGAAAAAGGGTTTTGTTACGACTGAGTTCCCAGGATACAACTAGGCTTGAACCTCAAGAGAGTCACTGCTTCGCAAGAACAGATGACCTCTCCCACACATGAACTCTGCAAGCTAAACCGAGAAGAAGAAAGGAGAAAACTGGAGAGTCAGAGATTCTGATATTCAAAAAACGAAAATAGAAGAATTTATAGACTTTTAGAGAGGCCAAAATGTTTTGCGATAAATGAGATTAAAGGCCATAAATCTGACGGTTTGAAAATAGGACGAAAAGGTACCTGAACGATCACCTTCCTTTGACTGTTAATCAAAGGCCTCCAAAACCGTCCAACAGTCACAAAGCGCCTTAAACTCAATATAAATGATATTAAAACTTTTCAAACGGCCAGATATCTCAAAACCGAAAATCAAAACGGATATTTGTGCCTCATATGCACCTCGCACCGCTGCGAGCGTGCGAAGTGCAAAGTGCGCCATCAAAACGCCACATTGCGCCTCAAGCGCCCTTGCGAACGACGCGTCCATTGCTGCACGATGCGCAACAACGTCCGCAATCCACCTAAAGAATCAAGGCTTACCAAAGTAAAGAATAGATAACAAACTCTCTATTTAAACCTCTTGAAAAACTTTTCTCTCTTAGATATGAGACTAAACTTTTTCAAAACTCTTTTGGTAGAAATCATTAATATTTTAAAACTTTCCTAACAATCCCCCGCTAGTTTTAAAATATATTTGGCTTACATAGAAACTTATGCATTAGTGAGAGTGTCTGCATGACTTGAACCCCCACTATTTGAAAGAAAACCTAAATTAACCAAGGTGCTAAGTGGACTTACCTTGAACTTAGCTCATTATATTGTTAACGGAGTTTTCAATCATACATAAGTTTCCAAAAGTTCGATTGTGTGGATTTCATGTTGGCACATCTAGAGCCTTGTGTTTTTCTGGATTCATGAGTGCTCTAGAGAATTGCCAATTCTCATAAGATAGATAGCACTTTTTATGCTTATATCAGAATATTCGGGTTTGAGTCGGGTCGGGTACCAGAAACAAACATGACCCCTTGACAGCCCTATCAAAAAACAGAGAAAACAAGGAATTTTTTTTTCTTTTTATCCAAAAATGGTCACTTGAGCGGTGGGCACATGCATAAAAACCATGAGACATTTTGGGCCAATTGATATGCTAGTTTTTTTTTAATGAAGAGGAACCTTCGCCAAAGCAAGGGAAAACCCTGAGTGGAGTTAGGGATGACAGTGGACCGGGATGGGGGACAAGGTCTCCATCTCCGCCCCATTTCAAAATTCTGCCCTCCATCTTTGCATGGGTTTTGATTATAACCTTCATTCCCGTTTCATGTCCTCCATTCCCGGTCTGAACGGGGTGAGGCGGGGTAGGGTCCTGTTTTCCCTCGGTCCATTGCCATCTCTAAAGAAAGATTGGTGATGGGCAGGGCGGGGCGGGATGGAGGAAAACACAAGTCCATCCCCGCATGGGTTTTGATTTTAACCTCCATCTCCACCTCCATTCCAATTTCATGTCCTTCATCTCCATTCCAAACGGGGTGAGGCGGGACGGAGGAAAGCACAAGTCCATCCCCGCATGGGTTTTGATTTTAACCTCCATCTCCGCCTCCATTCCAATTTCATGTCCTTCATCTCCAGTCCAAACGGGGTGAGGCGGAACGGGGCCCCATTTTTTCCAGTCAACTGCCATCCTTAAGTGAAGTCTCATGATCACCCTGCCTCACGTGTCCCACCTCTTAAAGCTACAAACACACCAGTGCGCCAGCGGGGTTTGATCCGGGGTTTTCAACTAGACTTGATTGTTGCTAACCAACCTTTTCTGCTCTTAATTTCCAAAAAAGGCCCTGCATTAGTTTTCTAATCCTCACAGGTACCACCGTAGTGGTGCTTGGTGGGCCCTACCAACATCCTTTTCGTGATCTTGGAAATTCCACACCTCTCGCTATCTTCTCCACCAAATTCACGGGCGGTTGTGTTTATGAACCTTTTTCAACGGTCAGGATCCAACCATATCTTGCAACCGGCCCAGATGTAGCGATCTAGACAAATGTTGTCAGTATCGGCATGCATCGGCCGATATGATACTAACCTGAATCGGTTATTTTTTAATAAATGTAAAAAATGCTTAAAATTAAAATTTTAATATTATTTTAATGATTTTAATATGTGTCATGTTCTGATTGACACAAAATATTTTTTAATTATTTTTTAGTGAATTGGCCGATACCGTTACAGACAACATTGATCTAGACTGTCGATCTATTGTCCAATCCGAGCATTTGTTCGTGCCGTTCTCCGTGCAGACATGTTTAAATCATTGTCACCAACGGGGGAATCAGCTTGTTTGGTTGGAGCGGCTAATGCACGTGTCCTTGAGTTGGGATGTTGCAAGTTCAAATCCTATGGTATCGTTGTATAACTGGTAGGGGTCTGCCTAACCCTAGCTTGCCTTTAAAAAAATATAAAATTTGTTTAAATCATTGTTACAAGTAGGGCACGGAAACGAACCTAGCTGCTCGTGGCTCGACTCAGTTCAGCTAGTAGGAAACTCGTTTGTGCCTACAAACTAAGCTCTGCGACCCAAGCCACCTGATTGTATTTCTAAGCCAAGTCAAGAATGAACAAAAGGGTGTGTAGCTCAGCTCAGTTCAGGTAAGCTTGTTAAAATTAGGAAATATAATACAGTTGTTGAATGGATGGGTTCTATTTGTGTTTGCAGCCAACAATAAAACAACACTATAATTTAAGTAAATTTTTTTTTTTACACATGCCAGACTGAGCTAGGCTCATCTAGCTCGCGCCTGTCATGAGCTCAGTCTTAGCTCAGCTCGTCATGACTTTAAACCACCCAGCAAAAAATTGAGCTCACCTCATTCAGCTTGTTTACCAGCCTCGGTCACAATTCACGAGTCTTGTATCAAGACTTTCTTGGCAAGGTGAAATATTAAAAATAACTGAAAATTTTGTTTTCTAAAAAGACCTTGGGGGGAGATATCAACATATATAATATTTTAGATTTTAATAAGAATAAAATTAAATATCATAATAAATTGCATTAAATGTTGATATTTGACATTTTGAACGTGTCATGAGTTCATCAAGACCGCTCGAGCGGGCTCTGATCATCTGGCAGAGGTATCTCATAAACAGTCACCAAGTTGGCGTGACATCGCGAGTTCGAAAGGCAGAAGCTGGCTGTACTCTCCGATGGGCAAGGGTCACCGGGCTTCCTAAGCCAATGAAATCAATGAGTGAAGCAGCTTTTATCTGGTTATCTTAAAAAAAATGGTTTATTAGGATTTTTTTATTTTTTATTATATCTGAATAAATCTGTATTTTCATAATATTGCAAACATTTGTGACTGGTTTGGGTCAAGAATCACCAATTTGATATGGTCTACATTGCTCAAACCGAGCACGTCCGGTTTCAAGGATTAGGTGCGACCGACCAACATCCGGTGGCACTGGGTTCATGGAGGTTGACCATTTCTGGTTTGACCGTGCAGTGTTCACTAGTGGGGATCCACAATCTAGTGCCGTAACTTTCCCTGCTAGTGATCACAATGGGTCCATCCTTGGCCAAATAAAAACCAAGAAAATTCAACAATGTAGGCCTCCCTAGTTGGTGCTAGGTTCACATCCAGAGTGGTCCATATAGACCATGCCGGCCATGCCAAGGGAACTTTCCAATACACCATGACTTTCTCTATGTGTTAATGTCAATGGTCTTACTAGAACCTTTTTTTTTTTTTTTTGCTTTTGAGAACTCATAGGGATTTCTTTTTTTCACTCGGAGAAACCGTGCCAGGTGCAGAGACCTAGCTGTGTTGGCTCAGCCTGCCATACTTATGGTCTCTGTTCACGCGACCCTACGCAGGGGGGGAAACACCCATGAGATTTGAACCTAGACTACCCATCAAACGGTCTAGGCCCCCATCCCACTATGTCAAACCCCTTGGGTCTAAATCATAGGGATTTTATCATAGAACCCTTTGACCAAGTCCATTCTTTGTTGCATTCCCTACCCTGAAAGCTAGGGTTTTGGCTTGTTGTTATGTTTTGGAGTTATGTGAATGAATAACCTTAGTCAAGGATTTGAATGAAGAATATCTGCTAGTACTTTGATATTGACCCAGATGATAAATAATTCTAGTTAGGTATGTCAAAGAATTAGAGCTTATCCAAAATATGGATCCAACTAATACTTGGCCCACAAAGCATTTAAATATCATCTTTACCAAATCCAGACCCAACCAATACTTGGAGCAGAGTTCTGAGGCACTTGTGTGACAAATGTGCTAAACCAGGTCATGCCATTAACTCATCCAACACTTCTAAGGTGTAATTTTCACAAAACTTGGTTAAAATGGGATTACTCAACAGTTGTTGTTGGACTTCTCTTTCAAGAGCATATGGGTGGTCTTCAATAAGGATGCAATGGATCAGGGTTAGCCCAGTTTTGGTTCCATAGGGGCCTAATGTTGGACCGTGTAAGGCTAATTGGGGAGCCCCAGTGACAAACTGACCTTTGGTATATACCAAAAGTCAAGTTCTATCATGCCCTGCTGCCTGATTGCACAAAATGGGGGAATATTTTTGGATGTAATAAATTCCAAGGTGATTTGCCAAAGAAAAGAAAAAGCGTCATAACTAAGTAAGTGGCAGAAGTTGCTGTCAGGACTAGGGAGCTAATTTTTGATTTTTTTTTTTAATAATCCAAGGAAACACCCACCCCTCCACTCAAAATAAAAATAAAAATAAAAATCATTGACCGACCTTTCCTTGGACGAAACCCTTGAGGATGTGTGAGTTGTACAAATATTCTTTTCATACTTGTTTTAATTTAAGAGTACTGAATATTACATTCTTACTAAGGACTAAGGACTCGATGAAAATGATTCCATTATAAAAAATTTACAAGTAATGAATAGATGACCAATGCAATGATGGGAGACTTGAGCTAAATCTTTTTAATTTTTTGTGAGAATTTGGATTATAGACATTATCAGTTTTTATGAATTCTATAAAAAAAAACTATGATATTATTATTTTAAATTTAAAATAAACTTTAATTAAGTACGTGAATGTTAAAATTTAATTCAACATATTGAATGGTGTGATAGATCTGTAAATTGTCTACATGGAGAAACTCACTTTCCTAAAGAAAGCGTCCTTCATAAGAAGGGAAAACCCCTCGATTTGGGATTTTCTCGATGAGAAATTTTTTATGATAAAATGGTTAATTATGTTGTGAGAAAATCATAGAAAAATATCAGCATATACAAAATCTAAAGCTATAAGAAAATATATAAATATGCAAGGAAAACATATGGCTGTAATTAATATCATGATAAAACCTTGATATTTTTCAAAAAATATGTAATATTCTGAAAATATTACGATTCACTCAAGGATTATGCAAGCTTTTAAGAATATCATGATAAGATCACAATATTTGTATCACCAATATTTGTTAATGTGACCTCTTCTGCACTCCCCCAATTCCTGGTGTGATTTGGATTCAGGTTGGACATCTGACTCTGAATCTAATCTGTTTAGGTGGATGCTAGCAGTGTTTAATAAGCAGACCCAGATATCCACATCTGAATCCCTATCTCTCTCTCACACAAATCCAAATACATGTAAATGCTATATCCCATATAGTTTTCTCTTTTCTATCCAAATTCAAATCTGTCTCTCAATCTGATTATGCAATATTTGATTAGGTCAGATTCAGGAATATCTACATCCGAACCGATCTGGCCCGTTTACATGTAGATCGTAGTCCGAATTTTAACCCAACCAATCAAGCTGCACCAAGTTCAGGCTCCCATAAGTTAACATGAAGTGCATGGCCAGACCTTGATCTAAACTGGACCTGGCCCCTTGACCCCAAATCTGACTCTGAATCCAATTATGTTAAATCCAGTTAGTTCAGATTCAATAATACATATATCCAAACCAGTCTGACCTGTAAACTGGTTTGTGGTCCAACATTTAACCTAGGGATGTCAATGGGTCGGGTTTGTACCGGGTACCCAGTCTGACCCAAACCCAAATTTCCAGGTATGGGCATGAAAAATGTTGAGCCGATCAAATAATATTTGAGTCAATTCTAACCCGACCTGAGCAATGTGTGGGTTAGTTTTGGGTTATGATTTCTGCCGTGTACCCAAATATCTGACATGGCTTTTTTATCGGGTACCCGACCCCAACCCCGACCCCAGTGTTTTATATGTATTTTAAGTAAAAGCAAACTTCTGAAATTATAAGGATCCAGGCTTGAGATTTGATTTTCATGACCCCACAAAACCTGAACTCAACACTTTATTATCTGGGCAGGTTCGATAATCCCTGATGGGTCGGGTATCCAACCCATCGACAGCCCTAGTTTAACCCAGTCAACCAGGCTGCACCAAGTTCAAGCTCGTCTAAGTTTAACATGGTGTGCATGGCCAGACCTTGACCTCAACTGAACCTGGCCCCTTACCCTTGCTTTCAAAACCCAAAAACGGCATTAAAAGAAATATTAAATATTTGTTTATGGCACAAAATCCCACTACGCTGAGGAAGATTCTGATAACGCTGGCCCATTCACCACCAAACTAGATTGGACCCAATGGGATGACCTATCGCTGCCTACGGGTGGGCAACCGGCCGCCCAGCCCTTCACGGGCCCAAGCCCAGCCCAAACCGGGCTGACATGGTTTGGCACTCGGGTCGTTGTAATGCATTATATATAATAGGCCCGGCCTGACCCGATCAGGCCCACGAGTAGGCCGTGGGTCAGGATTTTCCCAATGGGCCGATCCAAACCGAGCTTTTGGCCACGGGATGGGCCATTGACTGAGATGGCCCGGTCAGCATTTCCCCACCCCTAAGACCCTGCCTGATCCTGGGCCCAAGTTTGCACCATGGTTCGAGGATGGCCTGACCTTGTGAGGTCCAAGCCATGGCCCTCATGTTCATGGAGATGAGATGATTGAACTGAAGGGATATTTTTGCCAAAGAACAGAAGTCAAAGGGCAAAACAAACTTTTCGATCAAAACTTAGGGTTAGGGCTTCACCCCTATCCACATGAAAAAATTAAGTAGGTTTTAGGTTCTCACTACCCTAGAAAGGCAAAGTTTATAGTCCAAGTCACTGTCACAAATCTCGGTATCGGGATTTTTTTAAATAGGGAATTTTTGTGATATTATAAATGTTTTCTGGATTGAATTTTTAATAAAAATATATAAAAAAACATGATTTTGTTTTTAAATTCAAAAACTTGAAAAGCATGTCAATATCGTGATAATATCAAAATGAAATCCTTAAAAAACATGTTAGCATCTATATCACAAGCACACTCTATTTTTGCTCCTATATCTAGGTGACAGCACGACAATATGGGTGGCACGCCATGACACGGCTTGCAATATTGTAATAAGTATTTTAATAATAATTTTTATAATTAAAAACCAATATATATATATATATATATCAATTAAAAATTTTAAAAAATACCTTCATGACTTAGTTTTCAAAAAAATTGAATATTCGTTTCTCATATCCGCATAAAGCCTACCCGCATTTACCAAATAAATCACAATAATTGACAAATAAACGATATTTTAAAAATATACAATTGTCAAGATTGTATTATTTTTAATATGTCCCAATAAAATGATAGCATTTTCTAAATATTGAATATTGGCCCGTTGACCCAGTTGACTAACAGGCAGTCCGATCACATTAAGTCATTCTATCAGTCTCACATGCATACAAGTTGTCATCCTCACACATGCTTTTGGGCCCAAGTTCAACTAAACAATTATTTCACATAAATTTAAAAAAAAAAAAGCTAAATTATACTAGTCCCCCAACCCTAAGCCAATATACAAAAAGTAATTTAATACAACCACTAAAAAAAATAAAAGATAGTAAATGGCAAGGATCATGTGATCTCCAAAGCATCCCAAGTGACACAAGCTATTATATAAAATGGCAACAACTGTCACCCAAATGGAAAGGAAGTTCCAATCTGATACTTCCAATACAAAAATTAATATATTTATACCTTCCTAGCATCATCATAAGTATCTTGCATAGCAGGCAAAGCTTTGTCCACCATTGTTGGTACTCATGGAATATTTCCCAACGGGATTCTTTCTCCGATGAAAACGAAAAAGAAATCGTTGACTATATTGAATTAAAAAATTGAGCTCCATAGAGAGAAAGATGGAAAGTTTTTAGAGAGAGAAAATGAGATGGGGGAGAGAGAAAGAGATATGGAAGAATATTAAAAGATACAAATATACATGTCAAATTGGTTATTGTTAACTTTTGCCATGATCAAATTGGGAGGACAAAGAACAAGAGCCTGTCTGAAATTTGTGGGAGTTTTTATAAAAAAAGAAAAAGAAAGAAACAAGCATTGGAGGAGAGAGAGAGAGAGAGAGAGAGAGAGAGAGAGAGAGAGAGAGAGAGATGCTGCCTGTGGAGCAGTAGAGATCTACAAAGAAGTCCACTGCATCAGTTCCCACCGGCGGTGGTGGCGGCGTTGCTCCCGGACCACGCCGGAAATCCCCAGTCGTCCGGCATCCCGACCACGTCGTCTCGGAGCTCTTCTAGATCCAGAAACAGGTCTCCCTCGTCCAGCACCTCATCCTCCTCCCCTACAGAACCCGCCTCCATCTCCGGCTCCTCGTCGTCAAACTGCAACTTGCTCGCTTCTTCCATGGCTGCCGTCAATGGCGTCGTCGGCGATAAACCTGCCGGCGAGCACGCACCATTAACATCACCGCTGGAACGAGTGCCATTCGTCGTCGTCGCCGGATTCTCCCCATATTTTTGCCGGGTACTTCCAGCGAGAGAATTCCGGTGGGTGGGGACCGGGTGGTTGTGCTCCGATGTGTATGTTATGACAAACATGGCCGGGTCCGTCCTGCTCCGCTCCACCTGCTTCCTAGCCAAACACCCCTTCGAGCTACTGCACCTATAATACCCTCTGTTCCTCAACAAGAAAATATAACAAATCAATACACAATATTTTCTTCCTGGCTTCAAAACGCTAATAAAAAAAAAACAACAACAAATTGATTCATCTAAAAGATCAGGAAGCTAGGCACAAGAGCTTGCAATTGCAACCGCAGGTCTAAAATATGATGGTGAGGACTGAGGGCAACAAACCTTGGATAAGGAGAACCCTTGATGGGTTTCTGACCGTACTTCCTCCAGGCCCACACATCGCAAGAGAGCCCTTCTGCGGGGACATGGCACACCACTCTCTTCTGCTGAATCTTTCTGCAAGAAGAAGAAGAAAAGGCAAACTTCAGTTATGAGTCGCTATCTTTTTTTTTTTTTTGTTCTTTTTCTCTTGGTGGTGGTGGTGTAGTACCTTCGTTTGGAGCGGGTCTGCTGCGAATGCGAGGCTGAGCCAGAGGGGGGAAGAGGCTTCTGCGGGTCTTGTGAAGAAGACTGCTCGTGCTGCTGCTTGGAGTAGAAAGGCTTCCAGAGGTCGTCGAGTTCCATGGATGGTGCGGAGGAGAGGAGGCCGGCGAATGATGCGAGGTCGCCTCCTTGGTGTTGATCGGCGGCGTCGAGGAGGAAGGAGGAGGAGGAGGGGAAGAAGAGGGAGAGAGGGTCAGGGGTGGGGAGGGAGGAGGAGGAGGAGGTGGCCGTGTTGCAGCAGCCTCGCACCACCGCCTGCAGATCCCAATCATCCATGGCTCCTCCCCCTGCTGCGAGAGAAAAGAAGAGAGAGAGAACAGGAGCAGCAGAAAGGACGGCGCTGACTTTCAAAACCATCAAGGGCGAGGTACTCCTTTTTATACACCGTGATGAGAGAAAGAGAGATTTTTTACGTTTTTTAATTGTTTACAAATTACAAGCCATAGGGAAGAGAGAGAGAAAAGAGGGGCGTGTCGAGTTTCGACACGTCCTTCGGTAGCTTTTGGCTTTTGACTTTTAAAAAGTCAAATGAAAAGCAGCCAACCTCTTTCTCTCTCTTCGTCTGGGTTATCGTCCCTACGAGTCGACTCCAGAGTCTCTCTCTCTCTCTCTCTCTCTCCAGAATAGCGTTCCACGTGGAAGAAAAAGCTGCCAGCGTTCCCTCTCTCTCTCTCTCTGCATCCGCACCGGGCGACGACGCGTCCTTGTCGCAGAACGGTGAGTCCCGAAGGTGGGGACCACGCGGTAGCAAGGTTTATTGAAGCACCGACTCATCGCTGGAACCCTTGGCACGGGGTGGTGATGGGAGTCGTGTCAACGGGTCGGGTTTATCCGGATCAGACTCGTACCAAACCCTTTAGGGTCCGGGTATGATGATAAATAGAAAGACCTAAGTTCGGACTCGATGGTCATATTAATACTGGGCATAATTTGTGAATTTTTTTACCTGAGTTCCGATTAAGACCTGCAATTTTTTAATGTAAAAATTATAAAAAATAGTATTTTACTGAGTATGGCTCGAGTCTGGCAGTTTTTATCAGGTTGTTTCTCTTCTGGTGGATTTGATTATATTATACCCAAAAATCAAGGCCACCTTTAGTGCCTTGTGGGGGAGAATGTGGGCCTTAGGAATGACACAGTAGACAGAGGAAAAATGGGGCCTCGCCCCATTTGGATGTGAAGAACATCAAACAGGGATGGAGGTTAAAATCAAAACCCGTCCGGGGATGGAAGCAAAGATGGACTTACGCGTTCTCCCACCCCCACCTAACCCCGTTCTACATCTTTATTAATAAAATAATTAAAATACCCTTTGACGGATTGATCTTGGGAGAAACGGGCCCCGTTTGGAAGGAGGACGGAGGACATGAAAGTTGGAGAACAGAATTTTGAGATGAGGCAGGAGTGTACACCTTGTCCTCCGCAGTCCACTGCCATCCCTAGTGGGCACACCAACTGGCTCAGGTGCCATCACATGGCACACTTTGAGTGTGCCTCTGCACCTGGCTGCCCTTCCATTGGATGGCAGCTAGGTGCAGAGGCACACTCAAAGTGTGTCATGTGATGACTGGGAGCCCCGCTACCCCCAACTTGCATGACAGCTGACAGTGTTATGGCGTCGTTAGGGTTTCTCTCCGGCAGTGGATTTCTTAAGAAAATGGTGTTGCTTCGCTTCATTTGGTACGTACTGGGGTATGGACACCGGGTCAACTAGAAACAGATCGGGTTTGGGATAACCCAAGTCTGGCCTAACTGGATCAGGGTAGTAAAAGGGTTGGGATTAGGTAGAGCTCAAACAGTAAGCTAATGAAGCCTGACCCACCCTGCCAAATAGCTGTAGGGAATAAAAGGCCCCGACCCAACACAAACCATCCTTTTAACCAGGTAAGACCCGGGAAAATCTAAATCTGGAAAGAATCACGCCGGGTTTTCGGCGGTTCCGAGATGAGTAGGGTCTGTCAGTTCATAACATGCACTGAGTTCACTCAGCACAAGCTGGCCTGATTTGGGTTGTCAATGAATCATATTTTATCCTGTATCTGACCGAATCCAACTCTATTTAGTGGGATTTGGTATGTCAAATGTATATCCAATTATAATTGTATGAGGATATGACTTAAATTTTTTGCTATCAAATCTGAAGAACATTTGAAACCATTTACGTGCAAAAAATTGGGTTTGGTATGAGCTTTTCCTGTCCAGATCCAAATCTGAAATCAAACCCACTTGGGGCGGATGCGGGGGACAAGGTCTTCACCCCCGCTCCGTCTCAAGATTCTGCCCTCCATCCCTGCCTTCATTCTCGCACGGATTTTGATTTTAACCTTCATCCCGGCCTCCATCCCTGTTTCGTAACGTTCATTCCTGGTCCAAACGAGATGAGGTGGGGGCAGAGGCTCATTTCTCCTCAGTCCACTGCCATCTCTAAAGAAGGAGGTTGAACTATCGAAGGGTCGATCGTGCTGACCATAAGAAGGAGAGGAAGAAGAGTTTACTGAAGAAGCGGCGACCCAAAGGAGGGTCATTTTAGCTATAGGGTTAAAAATTAAGAATATATATAGAACTTTATTAAATCATTAAAGGTATTTTAGTTATTTTATTAACGGGGATCAGGGATCGGAGCGGGGAAAAGTGTAAGTCCATCCCTGCCTCTATCCCCGTTTCATGTCCTCCATCCTTGGTCCAAACGGGTCTAGGCAGGGCAGGGCCCCATTTTCCCCCGCTCCACTGCCATCCCTATATCAAACATCTAATTAGTCAGTTGGATACATCCAAACTGAATCCCAACCATTTACATCCCTAGGCTCAATGCCCACCCAAAATTGGTAGCAGTAATTGGGTGAACTTGAACTGGTTAGGTCCATGAAGATGGGTATGGGTTTGGGTTGGATATCCAACTGAATTTGAATCTGTTTGGTCAGATTTGGTTTTGTGATTTGACGTCTATGTCTGAGTTCGATTCTGAATCTGAAATTGGATCTGATTTGTGTTGACTTTGATTGCATACAGATTTAGATCAGATTAGGAAAAATAGCTAATTGGATCTTGTTTGATTAGAGTTTTTCATTCAATTCCGTATCCGAATTACTTGAATTCAATTTGATCGGACCAAGTTCAACTCCTTTACTTCCATACTCATGAAGACGAAGGACCAGTAAGGATCCGATTACCTTATATATATATATATATATATATATATATATATATATCCTCTTCTGTGGCCTTTATTTGTTCAATTGACTATATAGATGAGTTTAGTCTATTTATTGGTTAAAATGCCTTGGATCAAGTTACTTCAATTATAAACCCAAAATTTTCAACCATGAAATTTTAATCCATGATGCAATGTTTGTTTTTGAGTTCACATCACAGGCACACAATTCGGAACATGCTTTTTAACTAAATAAACGATTTAGATCATACACGTAGGGATTAATCCACAAAACATTTGAAAAAAATGTTTAAAACTGGTGGAGAGTACTAGATAGTACAATTCTAACGATAGTAGCCAATATTTACTCATTATGTTAATTGATAAAGGATTGCATTGACCTGTGCAGCTGTGCGCATGAAATTTGTTAGCTACTATTTGGATTGTTGGCCAGAGTTGAAACCAAATTAAAAAGAAAAAAAGTTCGTTTTTTCTTGAGATCGTTGTTGAAAAGCATAAATATCACGAATAAAATATTTTTTCATGATACTTTTTTAAAATATCCTGATTTTGTCAGGTGAGTTATGAATCCATACAGATTGGTGCTTAATGTCTTTTTTTCTTTTTATGATGAGGAATCCTTGTCCAAGCAAAGGAAAACCCGGGTTGGAGTCCTACGACCACGACCACCCTGCCTTATGTGGCCCACCGCTGAAAGCTACGGATACACCTGTGCACCAGTGGGGTTTGATTCAGTGCCTTCATCTCAGCACCCTCACAACCAACCCACTGGCCAAAAGTGCTAGTAGGGTTTGTCAGGCGAGTTATGAATCCATACAGATTGGGGCTTAATGCCATTGTTTGTTTTTGAGAACAATAGTAATGCTCATCATAATGCATAATAATCTCATGGTATACCCACCATTAAGTAGCTTCTTTTGGGTTCCATGGGTTCTGGGAATGGGAAAGCACTTTCCCAATGCAATAGCTCGGGAAAATAAAAAAGAGAAAAAGAAAAGAAAGAAAGAGAAGAGGAATCCAAGCCCAAGTGTGGCCCAGCAAAAGATTTTATCTTGATCGACATGCTTTTTAGATGAGCCATTCACATCATGCGTGCATGTCAACCTTTGCTCATGCAATCATGATTTATTCTCTATTTTCCTTTTCCTTTTGTTCTTTTTGGGTGATTTGATTCTTCTCGTTGGAAAATGGAATGGGAGAAAAACGAATTGCGAATTTGAATTTGAGAAAAGGCTCTAAACGAAAGGGCTAATAATAAAACTTGGTAGAAGTGCAAGATGAGAGCTACATTTCCCATGGGAGTTCCCAGAAGTGTTGATTTGTTTCCTCGGGTAACAAAGCATGCCTCTTTGTTTCACAGGAAAGCTGGCTTTAGCACAGGTCCCATGGAAAAAGGGCCATTTCCCCACAGAACATAAAACACTCATGCTTCAAGAAATTGGTCGGCCCATGTGGAATCACGGTGGGCCTCACCTTTTCCCAGTGGAAAAGCCCTTTTCCCGGGAAAGGTGGCCATACAGTTGTTTTCCAAACCACATAACCTTTCACGGGGTAGGGTGTTCCTTCTCCTTCTATGAAACAAACATGCAACAATTAAGAGAGAAATAGAAGAAAGAAGGCATTCTTGACATCTAACTGGTACAAGAACTATCCAAACACAGATCTTTCCCAGAGAAAAAAGTTATAGCCCTTCAATGTGAAACTTGAAAACAAAGGATTGAAATCCCCAAGCATCTGAACTTTCTTTTTAATAGTCCAATGAAAAAAAAAAAACAATCACCTACCACACATTGACTGATCTCCTGTTGGTAAAACCCTCGAGCTACCCTCTGCCCATCGAGGAGTATATATGCCCAGCTTCGACCTTACAGCAAGGGACGCCACCTGAAAGTTTTGAACTTATGACCTTCCGTCAACTTGGTGACTTTCCCAAGTCACCTCTATCAGATCAGCAGAGCCCTTCTGGACCAAACATCTGAACTGAACTTGTGATTGCCATGGCAGCATGAGAATAATGTTTTTCCAAAAAACTTATAAATCTGTTTGGATTGAACTCTGTAAAGTTACTAGGGTGCAATAATAGGGATGACACTTGCACATGCTGTACATTAATGCCCACGGTTGACGGCATAACTTTTCAAGTCTTTTAAATATATTTGAATTTGATTCATTTTAAGGAGGCTAGCATATGCTCTTTGCTGATACTGATCTACGTTTATCCCCTTTACGGATCAACGGGTCTTTTTATTGATGAATTTCTGGTCTACCACACACTAAAAAAGAATGGTTTATATTGTAATTGCAGGCATCAGCGATATTTTGAAAATACCATGATTTTGCCATGATACTTTAGAAGTCATCAAAGCACCAAAGTTGGAATTACATTACCCCCTTTTATTTAGAACACTGAAATTTTATCATGATATTAACGTGATTTGAATCTTTGTATTTTCATATAACTTTGGAACTTATATTTTTTGTTTATTGTCTATACTTGAAAAAGTTTATATTATGCCACAATTTCCAGAGTTTTTTTTTTTGCGAAAAACAATCCTTTATCACTCATATCAAGATTTTTCCTCAGGGAAAATTGCAATAACGAGATTGGTTCCAACTAGGGCTGTCAACTAGGGTCCGGGTATGGTGATAAACAAGAAGACCCAGGTCCGATTAATACATGAATCCGGGTATAGTTTGTGAAATTTTATACCAGACCTGAGATCAACCTGAGTTCCGATCAAGACCCCAAATTTTTCAATGATAAAAAATATTATTTTACCAGGTATGACCCAGTTCGGTTCATGTAGTTATTATCAGGTCCGGGTATGGTTTCTCTTATGGTGAGTCCAACCAAGCATTCTGTGTGTGTGCAAAGTGACTCGGAAACGCAAGATTGTACAGTTTACCAACTGATCTTTACCATTTTTTTTTAAAGATTGACAACCAATGACCAAATCTCAATACTCCATTTTTTTCTTTAATTGCCTTTATGAACGATCGACATTTATTTGACCATGTTGCCAGAGATAGTGTTGCTGACAGAATCCAATCTTCCATGTTTTTCCCAGGCTCGTTTCCATCCTAATCCTAGCCTAACCCAGTAGCTGAATTAGGCCGGTTGCCAAGTTAGGTGTAGCATATCCTTGCATGATTTGAAGCAATCTGGTTGGCCAAATCTCTAGATCTTGAATCATCAAACGTCATTGTCAAACCATCTTCAATCATCATATCATATGATGGGAGTCTTTAATCCAATCCCCACAATGAGACTTCAACGGGAGTCTTTTCTTCCAACCCCTTAAATGAGACTCCAATATCGACGTGCCCCATCTTTTGTGCCTTACCATTCATGGCCATCACTTTCAAGAAAAGCTTAGCTGTGTGCCGGACACGCACAAACAGGCAGGCTGCTCATCCATTCTTTTATGGTGAAAGGCAAAAGTTCAAATACAGACCATTAGAAATCAATAATTGATGCCAAAGATCGAGCAGATGAATGGATTAGAACATATAGAAACTAGAGTGATTCTATAAATCCATCACTCAGTTGGGTTTCACAGTGTCACCAAAATAAGAGTGGTCGATCAGGAATAGACCCCTTGAATGGCCACCATCTGTCATGTCGTGATCAATCCTATCTTTATGCCCACACTGAATAACCTTTTTGCAACAGTTTTGCTATATCCAACCATTCATCCTGGTGTGATATGTCAATGCATATCACAATCACAAGTATAGTAGTAGTTATTGGAGGAGATGGGAGCAGTAAGCACAGGATAGAGCCAAGATGGCACAAAAGCTTCCACTAACAAGGTGACTGAACTTTTGTGGCTGTGTATGCTCAAGCATGAAGCACCTGCTAATTTCCCATTTTAGATCTTTCGTGGCACAGAGTTCCGACCCTTCTACAAAGAGGAAGGCCATAAATCCCAGATGTACAAGCACATGGGCTGTTTCAAGAAAATCAGCATTTATTAATTAAGCTTTACATTGGATAACGCTTACTTTCTAATAGCACACATGGACCTTTTCCCATTCATGCATCTGTATTCAACAACGAATGCAAGCATGCAGGGGCAAGATAATCAAAGAAGCCCAAGTACGCAGGTAGTTGCTGCACGGCGGCATCATGCTGAGCTCGGTTTCATAAAATTGGAATAATCCCCAACATTTGCAACGAACAGAGGATCACTGTCTTCGCTAAGCGGATTGAGCATCTGGCTTTTCTTCTCCAATTCACGTGTCAAATCGTCCATGGTTTTCTTTATGCTGGACCTGTTCAATCTGCCTGGTTCACTGGTGGAAAAACCAACCATGGTAATCTTTGGAAGAAGTGGATTAGGGGGGGTTTCTTCAGCATGTCTAGTGTCAGAGCCATGCATCCTGCAAGAAAAAACAAAGATGAACCTAAATGAGAATCTACTCACATAGGCGTGATTAATGGAAAGGAAGTGAAAAAGAACATTAAATTATACAGCACCTCATATCTGATCCAAGTAGTGTATCTTGTTTCTGAAGTTCAGCAGGCATTGCATGTGAAAACAAGTCCCAGAAAGGAAAGCGAAAACGAAACCCCGCATGTTTTGGAACATGACATTCATCTGTTTGAAGGCTTTCATTTATCTCTGCTTTTGGATTTACGTGACTCTGATCATCAATTTCTCTGCTAGTGCAGCTACCAGTTCCTGTCATCTTCAAAAATGAAGCTGCACTCCTGAAGCCAATGCTTTCAGTCAAGGTGGTAGAGCAATAACACTTTTGCAAAAGAAGACATAACTTAGTATGCCAGAAAGTACCATGAACACATTGATGAACTAATTTGAAATATCATAGCAACTTCACATGAGTATTATCACGTTGGACCAAGTCATTCAACGCCACTTTGCCCAATTCCATAGTGTTAAACTTAAAAAAAAAGGGTTTTCTTCTAACTAGGAGTAGCAGTTTAAAATGATGATCCAGAGTCTAGACTATAGGAAGGACACTTGGTGTGCAGATCCATGTTTAGTCAAATCTTGACCTTCAACACGGTTAATATCTAAAAGAGATGAAAAAGTAATTTTATTATTGTTCAGTAGTAAGAATTTAGTAGCATGATAGCATCACATCTGAATCCCCAGTTCAATACAAACAAGGGAGAAATAGAAAACTCCATGCAGGTAAAAAAGAATTAGAAGTATGGAGACGAGGAAGTTTGGGGAAAAAGAAAATGGAAATTTTTAACTTTGAAAAAAGAAGTCTCAGCAGAGTACTAAATCGGAAGAGTTCTAATATAATGGTATTTTTAGTTAATAGCATTAACAGTATTGACATGATGCCACACTCATTTCCATATGGAAGAAAGCAAGTTTTCTCTCTCAAAAGAACAATACCATATCAATATGGAATGGAACCGATTCAATTTCTTATACAAAGCGACCAGCATTCCTAATAGTCATCTCGCATGATGACTAGTTCTTTGATGTGCGACTAGCACATATGTTGGGGTGTCCTATTAATTTATCAATCTGTTAGGGGTATTTCAGCCTTCTAGTTGCACAGTTTTGCATTTTGTATGTCCCTAGAGCATTTATATGATACTTCTAAATCATAGTCTAACAAGGATAAACTACCCTAATCAGATTAATAAGAACTGTTGTTTTAGTCCCCAATTTGTACTCATTTAATAAAGGTAGAGTGGTTTGAAGACATTCCAGGCTGAATCGTCAATTCAGTAACCATAATTTTTGGCCCGCAGCGCGACTATTGTTGTTTTTTATATTTTTTCAATTTTTTAAACTCCCGAGATATTCCTGAGATTTATCAACTTTTGAAAATCTCTCTGAGAAATACCCTCACTGAGAAATTCCTTTAACGATACAAGTGATTATAATTATATATATATATATATATATTTGCAAAAATATCATTTATATATAATATAGTAAATGATGGGGTACTCCCGAAGCACCTATTCCCACCAAATAGAAGCTTTAGATTTTCAAAATTAATCAACTTTTTGGTTGATCAGACCCTAAATATATGATCTTTAAGCATTAATTAGTAGAAAATAAGTTTTTGACCATGTGATTACAGCATACATGTAGGTTTTTTAAGACCTTTTAAAAATCAATGGCTCGCATTGTATCAAAATTTCATGACTTAAAAAATCCCTTTTTTATGTCCAAAAAACTTTATCCAAAGCATCAGTCCTATCAAATAAACTATGTTGAGTGCATTCATAAGGTCTGATTGAGAATATACTGTAATGAAAAGAGGCGGAAGCACCAATAGAGCAAAAGTCACTCTTTAAGAGTGACCACTAGAGCCACGAACACAAACACCAAATGTGCACACACAAAACACTCAAATATAGAAAATGACTTAAAGTCATAAGTTGGATATTATTGAAGAAAGGAAGAGAAGGGTGTAAAACCCATACATTTTACAAGGGGGAACCTCCTCTTTATATAGAGGAGGAAAGCACAAAAGGAGGACCATAAAGGGGGCTCCCCTTCTAGTCGTTGGGAGCCCCAACGGTCATAAATATGACTGTTGGGGCCCCAACGACTAGATAGGTGGGGCCCCTTTATGGTTCCAAAAAGTAAAAACAGAAAAATAAAAAAGGAAAAAGAAAAAGGGGAAAAAGGTAAAAAAGAAAAAAGTACATGTGGAATTACCAAAACACCCCTATCGGGTTTTTGGTTTATACAAAACAGGAAAAAGCTATATTATTATGTATATATACATATATATGTATATATACATATATATGTATATATACATATATACGTATATATACTTATATATATATATATATACGAATGTATAGATATAAGTATATGTATATATATATAAATTTGTATATACATAATTTAACATGCCCCCTCAAACTTTACGGGGAGAAGACCGAAAGTTTGCCAAGAAGAAACATGAATCGTGGAGTTGGGAGCGCCTTGGTGAAGAAGTCAGTCAGTTGATACTCTGAAGTGACATATGACAATGTGATGGTCCCTTTGAGATATTCGTCTCGAACATAATGGCAATCCATTTCAATATGCTTGGTCCGCTCATGAAAGGTGTGATTGCTGGCAATGTATATCGCACTCTTGTTATCACAACAGAGCTTGGTGGGAGTGGAAATGGGAACGCCCATGTCACCAAGGAGACTTCTGAGCCACACAATTTCCATAGTTGTCATCGCCATAGCCCGATATTCAGCTTCAGTAGATGATAATGAGACTTTCTGCTGCTTCTTGCATCTCCACGAGATGAGAGATTCACCTAGAAAAATGCAAAGACCCGTAATTGAGATACGATCATTGGGATTTCCTCCTCAGTCAGCATCAGTAAAAGCAGTCAATTCAAGAGATGAGAAAGAGGATAAGAAGAGTCCCTTAGAGATGGTATTTTTGATATATCGCACAATTCTCATTACGGCCGCCATATAAACCGTAGTAGGTGCGTGCTGAAACTTGCTCGCTGCATGAACTGCATGAGCAATGTCTGGACGGGTGATAGATAGATAGGTGAGGGATCCAATTAATTGACGGTAGGGGGTTGGATCTTCAAGAAGAACACCATCTTCAAGTCTTAGTTTCGAATTGATAACTTCGGGAGTCTCAACTTTCTTTTCATCAGATATTCCTGATTTGGTATAAATTTCTGCAGCTAACTTCATTTGAGATAAGATGTATCCTCGCGTGGAATAAGACACTTCAATTCCTAAAAAATATCTCAAATAACCAAGATCAGACATATCAAAAGTATCTTTTAACATAGACTTAACATCATTTACTCCCTTTTTGTCATTCCCAGTGATGATCATATCATCAACATACTAATGGAGTCACCTGTCCTTTTAACAAAAAGAGCAGTGTCAGTATAGCAAGAAGAAAATCCTAAATTGATTAATACATTACTAAACCTATCATACCAAGCTTTAGGAACTTGCTTAAGTCCATATAAAGCCTTTTTTAATTTCAAAATTTTTCTATTTAAGTTCATACCTGGAGGCGGTTCCATATAAACTTCTTCATTTAAATTTCCATTCAAAAAGGCATTTTTGACATCAAGTTGAAAGATAGGTCATTTTTAACCGAGGCTATAGCAATAAGAGCTCGAACACTAGTCATTCGGGCAACTGGGGCAAACGTTTCATCATAATCTACCCCATATTCTTGGGCATATCCCTTGGCAACCAACCTAGCCTTATATCTTTCTAATGAACCATCACTCTTAGTTTTTATTTTAAAAACCCATCTACATCCAATGAGTTTCTTGCCATTGAGAGGATCAATGATTTACCAAGTTTGTGCCTTTTTAAGAGCATTAAGTTCAAGTTTCATAGCTTCATTCCAATGAGCATATTGCTTAGCATCATTGTAATGAGATGGTTCATGAAAGGAGTGAAGAGCAAGTAGGCATGCTCGAAAGTTAGGAGAAAAGGAATCATACGAAACAAAACTATTTGGTATTTTGGAAATCCGATTTGATCTTCTTTGAGAGGTCTCTTCGATTGACTCACTTTGGGAAAAATTTTCAAGGGCACAAGGAGGATTTCTTTCATTCCTTCTAGAGTAGACTTGAATTTGTCTTGAAACATTTTCTTCTAAATTTTGATCATCACTTGGATGTTCAAAATGATCTTCGCTAAGGGATTCACTAGGATCAATATGATCATCTATGATGTTTTCCTGAGGCAACAAGTCAAATAGAAAGGAATAATCAATATTTTCATTTGGTTGGTGCGAAAAACCATTTTCCTCTTTAAGAAATGTGACATCTTTAGAGATATAAAGTTTGTTCTTAAGTATGTCAAAACATCGATAGCCTTTTTGTTTTTCGCCATATCCCAAAAAGATACATTCAATAGACCTAGGGGAAAGTTTATCATTTTTATGAGTTAGAACAAAACATTTACATCAAAAAATTCTTAGTCTTTTATAATCAGGAGACATATTGTAAAGTTTTTCAAATGGAGAAAGATTTTTCAAAGAGGATGAAGGAGTTCTATTGATAAGATATGTAGAGGTTAAAACTGCTTCGGCCCAAAACGATTTTGGAATATTTCTTGAAATTAATAACGTTCTTGTAGTTTCTATTATGTGCCTATGCTTTCTTTCCGCAAGACCATTTTGTTGCGGAGTGTTGGGGCAAGAACGTTGGTGACAAATTCCATTTTCTTTTAAATAGCTTTGAAAATCATTGGACATATATTCGCCTCCCGAATCGGACCTAAGAATAGATAGATTTCCCAAAAATTGATTTTTGACCATTGCATGGAATTCTTTAAAGAAGGAGAAAACTTCGGATTTGCGACTTAGGAAGTAAATCCACGTAAATCGAGTGAAGTCATCTATAAAGACGACGTAATACGAAAAACCTCCTTTAGATAAAATAGGGGAAGGTCCCCACACATCGGAATGAATAAGTTCAAATGGCCGAGTGGTAAAGTAACTTCTTTGAGGAAACGGAGTAGCTTTAGATTTCCCAAAAATGCAATCTTTACAAGTCATGTGATTGTCTTTACAAGTATTGTTCAAAAATGGAAAAAGAGACATTTTTACAAAATTTGGATGGCCAAGTCTCTCATGCCATATTCCAATACTTTTGTCTTTAACAAGATTGCAAGATGACTTAGATGGAAGAGTCAAAAAATCCATAAAGTAGAGGTCACCCCTTCTATGGCCTTGCCCAATCAGCTTCCCTGACTGGATATCCTGCACGGTGCAATCTTTAGGTGAGAAAGAGACTTGGCATCCATGATCGGTGATTTGAGAAACGGAAAAAAGATTTAAATTAATTTTAGGAACGATTCTTACTTTAGGAACGAAAAAGTTTTTAAAATCAAGTGTTCCAATACTTTCAATTTTTAATGATGTACCATCGGCCGTTGAGACACAAGAGGATATGGGTTCGGAAAAAACATTTGAAAGAGAGTTTTTATGAGATGTCATATGAAAGGAAGCACCGGAGTCTAGTATACACATACTGTAATGAAAAGAGGCGGAAGCACCAATAGAGCAAGTGTCACTCTTTAAGAGTGATCACTAGAGCCAAGAACACAAACACCAAATGTGCACACACAAAAACTCTCAAATATGGAAATGACTTAAAGTCATAAGTTGGATATTATTGAAGAAAGGAAGAGAGGGGTATAAAACCCATACATTTAAGAGAGGAACACCTCCTCTATTTATAGAGGAGGAGAGCACAAGAAGGGACCACAAGGGGGCTCCCTTGTAGTCGTTGGGAGCCCCCAACGGTCAGATTTCTGACCGTTGGGGCCCCAACGACTACAAGAGTGGGGCCCCTTGTGGTTCAAACAAAAGGCAAAAAAAGAAAAAGAAAAAAGGAAAAAGGAAAAAGAAAAACAAAAAATAAAAAAGGTACATTTGCAGTTTTACAATAATACCCCTATCGGGTATTTTACTAAAAGCAATATGTATATATATATATTTTTTAACACGCCCCCCTCAAACTTTACGGGGAGAAGACCGAAAGTTTGCTAAGGAGAAACATAAATCGTGGAGTTGGAAGCGCTTTGGTGAAGAAGTCAGCTAGCTGATATTCTGAAGTAACATATGGCAATGAGATAGTCCCTCTGAGATATTCGTCTCGAACATAATGGCAATCCATCTCGATATGCTTTGTCCGCTCATGAAAGGTGTGATTGCTGGCAATGTATATCGCACTTTTGTTATCACAGCAGAGCTTGGTAGGAGTGGAAATGAGGACGCCCATGTCAGCAAGGAGACTTTTGAGCCATACGATTTCCATAGTTGTCATCGCCATAGCCCGATACTCAGCTTCAGTAGATGATAAGGAGACCTTCTGCTGCTTCTTGCATCTCCACGAGATGAGAGATTCACCTAAAAAAATACAAAGACCCGTAATTGAGATACGATCATTGGGATTTCCTCCCCAGTCAGCATCAGTAAAAGCAGTCAATTCAAGAGATGAGGAAGAGGATAAGAAGAGTCCCTTGGAGATGGTATTTTTGATATATCGCACAATTCTCATTACGGCCGCCATATGAACCGTGGTAGGTGCGTGTTGGAACTGGCTCACTGCATGAACCGCATGAGCTATGTCAGGACGGGTGATGGATAGATAGGTGAGGGATCCAATTAATTGACGGTAGGGAGTTGGATCTTCAAGAAGAACACCATCTTCAAGTCTTAGTTTCGCATTGATAACTTCGGGAGTCTCAACTTTCTTTTCATCAGATATTCCTGATTTGGTACAAATTTCAGCAGCTAACTTCATTTGAGATAAGATGTATCCACGTTCGGAATAAGCCACTTTAATTCCTAAAAAATATCGCAAATAACCAAGGCCAGACATATCAAAGGTATCTTTTAGCATAGACTTAACATCATTTACCCCCTTTTTGTCATTCCCAGTGATGATCATATCATCAACATACAGCAGAAGCATGATAATGGAGTTACCTATCCTTTTAACAAAAAGAGCAGTGTCAGTATAGCAAGAAGAAAAACCTAAATTGATTAATACATTACTAAACCTGTCATACCAAGCTTTAGGAGCTTGCTTAAGTCCATATAAAGCCTTTTTTAATTTTAAAACTTTTCCATTTAAATTCATACCTGGAGGTGGTTCCATATAAACTTCTTCATTTAAATTACCATTCAAGAAAGCATTTTTAACATCAAGTTGAAAGATGGGCCATTTTTTAACAGAAGCTATAGCAATAAGGGCTCGAACACTAGTCATTCGAGCAACTGGGGCAAAAGTTTCATCATATTCTACCCCATACTCTTGGGCATAACCTTTGGCTACCAACCTAGCCTTATATCTTTCTAATGAACCATTACTCTTAGTTTTTACTTTAAACACCCATCTACATCCAATGGGTTTCTTGCCATTGGGAGGATCAATAATTTCCCAAGTTTGTGCCTTTTTAAGGACATTAAGTTCAAGCTCCATAGCTTCATTCCAATGATCATATTGTTTAGCATCATTGTAATGAGATGGTTCATGAAAGGAGTGAATAGCAAGAAGACATGCCCGATAATTAGGGGAAAAGGAGTCATAAGAAACAAATCTATTTGGAATCTTAGGAATGCGATTTGATCTTCTTTGAGAGGTTTCTTCTATCGACTCATTTTGAGAAAATCTTTCAAGGGCACATGAAGGATTTCTTTCATTCCTTATAGAGTAGACTTGTATTTGTCTTGAAGCATTTTCTTCTAAGTTTTTATCATTATTTGGATGTTCAACAAGATCTTCATTAAGAGGTTCATTAAGATCAATATGATCATCTATGATGTTGTCGTGAGGTAACAAGTCAAATAAAAAGGAATAGTCGATATTTTCATTTGGTTGATGCGAAAAACCATTTTCTTCTTCGATGAATGTGACATCTTTTGAGATATAAAGTTTATTATTAAGTATGTCAAAACATCTATATCCTTTTTGTTTTTCGCCATATCCCAAAAAAATACATTCAATAGCCCTAGGAAAAAGTTTATCATTTTTGCGAGTTAAAACAAAGCATTTACATTCAAAAATTCTTAATCTTTTATAATCGGGAGACATATTGTAAAGTTTTTCAAATGGAGAAAGATTTTTCAAAGAGGATGAAGGTATTCTATTGATGAGATATGTTGAAGTTAGAACCGCTTCGGCCCAAAAGGATTTTGGGATATTTTTTGAAATCAATAATGTTCTTGTAGTTTCTATTATGTGCCTATGCTTTCTTTCCGCAAGACCATTTTGTTGCGAAGTGTTGGGACAAGAACGTTGATGACAAATTCCATTTTCTTTTAAGTAATTTTGAAAATCATTAGACATATATTCACCTCCCGAATCGGACCTAAGAATAGATAGATTTCCCAAAAATTGATTTTTAACCATTGCATGAAATTCTTTAAAGAACGAAAAAACTTCATATTTGCGGCTTAAGAAGTATATCCACGTAAATCTAGTGAAGTCATCAATAAAGACCACATAATACGAAAAACCTCCTTTAGATAAAATTGGGGAAGGTCCCCATACATCGAAATGAACAAGTTCAAAAGGCCGAGTGGCAAAATAACTTCTTTGAGGAAACAGAGTAGCTTTAGATTTCCCAAAAATGCAATTTTTACAAGTCATGTGATTGTCTTTACAAGTATTGTTCAAAAAAGGGAGAAGAGACATTTTTACAAAATTTGGATGACCAAGTCTCTCATGCCAAATTCCAATACTTTTGTCTTTAACAAGATTGCAAGATGACTTAGATGGAAGCGTCAAAAAGTCCATAAAATAGAGATCACCCCTTCTATGGCCTTGCCCAATCAGTTTCCCTGACTGGAGATCCTGCACGATGTAATCTTTAGATGAGAAAGAGACTTGGCATCCATGGTCTGTGATTTGGGAAACGGAAAAAAAATTTAAATTAATTTTTGGAACAACTCTTACTTTAGGAACAAAAAAGTTTTGAGAATTTTTGAAGTCAAGTGTTCCAATACTTTCTATTTTTAATGATGTTCCATCGGCCGTTGAAACATAGGAGGACATGGGTTCTGAAAAAACATTGGAAAGGGAGGTTTTATGAGATGTCATATGGAAAGAAGCACCAGAGTCTAGTATCCACATACCTAGAGGTGATGAAGAGTAGGCGATGGCGGCTCCGGATGTTGAAGGAGAAGACTTGAGAAGGTGTTGGAGAACTTCAGAGATATGATTAAGAGTTTCTTTGATATCTCCTTCTTTGGTACTTTCTTCCTTCTTTGGAGAATTTTCTTCAACCGCGGCAACCTTTCCTTTAAGCTTTGGACAAACCGGTCTAATGTGCCCCGGTTCATTACAATAGTGGCATATGATCCCCTTTCTAGGCCCATTGATATTTTTGTTAAAGTGGGGAGGTCTATATGCTTTAACATTTGATCTGGGCCTATTAACGGCCAAAACTTCATCATTCCTAATGCTCAAACCAAGTCGAGTTTCTTCTTGACATACCTCGGCAAGAGCATCTTCAATAGGTAGGGCTTTGCTTCTATGGAGAAGAGATGCCCTCACTTGTTCAAATTCCGGGCGAAGCCCATGAAGAAATTGAAAAAAGTGCTCATTTTCAATTTGTTCCCTTCTTAGTTCAATGTCTTGTGGAGCAACCCATTTGGGCTCAAGAAGGGCAAGCTCATCCCAAAGAGGGGTAAGAGAGCTAAAATAATCCCGGACACTCATATCCATTTGTTTGGTGGAACGAATTTTTTCTTGACAAAAGAATTGCCGAGCAAGATCCTTTTGGGTATACATACCCTTAAGGAAAAACCAAGCCTCATTGGCTCTTCTAAACTTGGTAATATTGGCACAATTTTTAAGATCTACATTGTTCATAAACCATGCCAAAATTTTGGCATGGTTACTTTCCCAATCCTCGATTTTGGATTGATGTTCATTAATGGCTTTGATGCGCTCATCGCCATCTAAAGCCTTTTCAACTTTATTTTCAATTTTGGTAAGAACAAGAGAGGGTTCGGGAGTAGTCCCCATAACAAAACCCCAAAGTTTCTTACCTCTTAGATGATTTTCCATAGCGGAGGCCCACATGAGATAGTTGGACCCATTTAGCTTGAAAGAGAGCTCCACTTTAGAGTCACGTTCCATCGGCACCAAATACTCTTCCTTTCTTCAAAACTTTGAGAGGCACGCTTTCCAAGATGACACAAGAAAAAAGCCCAATCACCAACCGAGCTCTGATACCATGTGCTGAAAAGAGGCGGAAGCACCAATAGAGCAAGTGTCACTCTTTAAGAGTGATCACTAGAGCCAAGAACACAAACACCAAATGTGCACACACAAAAACTCTCAAATATGGAAATGACTTAAAGTCATAAGTTGGATATTATTGAAGAAAGGAAGATAGGGGTATAAAACCCATACATTTAAGAGAGGAACACCTCCTCTATTTATAGAGGAGGAGAGCACAAGAAGGGACCACAAGGGGGCTCCCTTGTAGTCGTTGGGAGCCCCCAATGGTCAGAAATCTGACCGTTGGGGCCCCAACGACTACAAGAGTGGGGCCCCTTGTGGTTCAAACAAAAGGCAAAAAAAGAAAAAGAAAAAAGGAAAAAGGAAAAAGAAAAAGAAAAAACAAAAAATAAAAAAGGTACATTTGCAGTTTTACAATAATACCCCTATGGGGTATTTTACTAAAAGCAATATGTATATATATACATATATGTATATATATATACTTATATATATATGAATGTATATATATAAGTATATATATATATATATATATTTTAACACATACCTGGAGGTGATGAAGAGTAGGCGATGGCGGCTCCGGATGTTGAAGGAGAAGTCTTGAGAAGATGTTGAAGAACTTCGGAGATGTGATTTAGAGTTTCTTTGATATCTCCTTCTTTGGTACTTTCTTCCTTCTTTGGAGAATTTTCTCCAACCGCGGCAACCTTTCCTTTGAGTTTTGGACAAACCGGTCTAATGTGTCCCGGTTCATTACAATAATGGCATATTATTCCCTTTCTAGGCCCATTATTATTTTTGTTAAAATGGGGAGGTCTATATGGTTTAACATTCGATCCGGGCCTAGCAACGGCCAAAACTTCATCACTCTTAATGCTCAAGCCAAGTCGAGTTTCTTCTTGACATATCTTGGCAAGTGCATCTTCAATAGGTAGAGATTTGCTTCTATGGAGAAGAGATGCCCTTGTTCAAATTCCGGGCGAAGACCATGAAGAAATTGGAAAAAATGTTCATTTTCAATTTGTTCCCTTCTTAATTCAATATCTTCCAGAGCCACCCACTTAGGCTCAAGAAGAGCAAGTTCATCCCAAAGAGGAGTTGGAGAACTAAAATAGTCTCGGACACTCATATCCATTTGTTTGGTGGAACAGATTTTTTCTTGACAAAAAAATTGTCGAGCAAGATCCTTTTGGGTATACATACCCTTAAGGAAAAACCAAGCCTCATTGCCCCTTCTAAATTTGGCAATATTAGCACAATTTTTAAGGTCTACATTATTCATAAACCATGCCAAAATTTTGGCATGGTTACTTTCCCAATCCTCAATTTTGGATTAATGATCATTAATAGCTTTGATGCGCTCATCGCCATCTAAAGCTTTTTCCACTTCATTTTCGATTTTGGTGAGAACAAGAGAGGGTTCGGGAGTAGTTCCCATAACAAAACCCCAAAGTTTCTTACCTCTAAGATGATTTTCCATAGCAGAGGCCCACATGAGATAGTTGGACCCATTTAGCTTAAAAGAAAGCTCCACTTTAGAGTCACGTTCCATCGGCACCAAAAAGTCCTTCCTTTCTTCAAAAATTGAGAGGCACACGTTCCAAAGAAAAGCCGTATCACCAACCGAGCTTTGATACCATGTAATAAAAAGAGGCGGAAGCACCAATAGAGCAAAAGTCACTCTTTAAGAGTGACCACTAGAGCCACGAACACAAACACCAAATGTGCACACACAAAACACTCAAATATAGAAAATGACTTAAAGTCATAAGTTGGATATTATTGAAGAAAGGAAGAGAAGGGTGTAAAACCCATACATTTACAAGGGGGAACCTCCTCTTTATATAGAGGAGGAAAGCACAAAAGGAGGACCATAAAGAGGGCTCCCCTTCTAGTCGTTGGGAGCCCCAACGGTCATAAATATGACTGTTGGGGCCCCAACGACTAGATAGGTGGGGCCCCTTTATGGTTTCAAAAAGTAAAAACAAAAAAATAAAAAAGGAAAAAGAAAAAGGGGAAAAAGGGAAAAAGGTAAAAAAGAAAAAAGTACATGTGGAGTTACCAAAACACCCCTATCGGGTTTTTGGTTTATACAAAACAGGAAAAAGCTATATTATTATGTATATATACATATATATACTTATATATATACGAATGTATATATATATAAGTATATGTATATATATTTGTATATACATAATTTAACATATACAACCTACAACTATGATTTCTAGTATGTGGGAGTAGGTGCTCCCGGAGCACCGTAGCATTACTATATATAATATACATAATAGGCATATATATACATAACAAATACATCATATATTTATGACTCAGCTGAGTCATTTATATGACTTGGTCGAGTCAAACCATGACATTCAATAATTTGAGATGGTGAATGGTTGAGACAAGACGAGTTACCCAAGTCACTGAGTTGACTTGGCAAGTTTTTTAACATTGGTATTAAGCAAAGTCAAAAGTGGCAACTAGGCACCTAGTCACCCTAGGCACAGGTCCAGCGCCTAGTCTAAGGTGTCCAGCCTTTGGACCTGCATATGTACCAAAAATCCCGTCAAGGCTGTCCTCACCTAGGCGTGAGTGCATCTTAGTAATTAAAATTTTATTTTTTTAAGAGTACGTACAAGGATATCGTACCTCTCTCTCTCTCTCGCTCTCTCTCTTCTTCTTCCTCCTATCTCCCTCTTCTTCTTTTCCTCCCCTTCTTCTTCCTCTTCTTTTCCTCCCTTCTCTTCTTCTTTTTTTCTTCATGTATCCCCTCTTCCTATTCTTCTTCTTCTTCTTTTCGCCCCTTTCTCCTTCCTCATGTCTCCCCTTTTCTTCTTCCTTTCCTTTCCTCCTTTTCGTTCTTATCCTTTTCTTTGTCTTCTTCTCTTCCTCTTCTTCTTTTCCTAATCTCTTTCTTCCTCTTCTTTTTCTTCTTCTTCTTCTATTTTTTTCAGCTGAATGGGAGCCTGCTTTTTTTCCCTGCATTTTTCTTCTGATTTTATGGTGTGTGATGATTTTTTATGAAGCATGATTTTTTTCTGTTGACGTATGAATTTTTTTCTGATTTTATGAAGCATGATTTTTTTCCTGATTTTATGATTCTACCAAAGCATGTTATGTATTTTTTTTATTTTAGAATTTTATGATTTTATGAAGCATTAGTTTTTGCTGATGATATTGTTTTGATTGATGAGTCTAGAGTTGGGGTTAATGCTAAGTTAGAATTATGGAGACAGACATTGGAAGCAAGAGGTTTTAAGTTGAGTAAGAGTAAAACAGAATATATGGAATGTCGGTTTAGTAAGCAACGAAGTAGTGATGGGAGTGTAGTGAAGCTTGGTGAGCAAGAAATACAGGTTAATTATTGTTTCAAATATTTGGGATCTATCATTCAAAAGTATGAAGAAATTGATGGAGATGTAAATCATAGGATAAAGGTTGGGTGGATGAAATGGAAAAGTGCAACTGGAGTGTTGTGCGATCGTAGAATGTCTTTGCGGTTGAAGGGAAAGTTTTATAGGATGACTATTAGGCCCGCTTTACTACATGGTACATAATGTTGGGCAGCCAAGAGACATCACATTCAAAAAATGAGTGTAGTTGAGATGCGTATGCTTAGATGGATGTGTGGAAATACAATAAAAGATAAGATTCGGAACGAGGAGATACGAAAGAAGGTAGGCGTCGCACCCATTGAAAATAAGATGAGAGAGAATCGCTTACGGTAGTTTGGACATATTCGGCGAAGGCCTAATGATGCTCCAGTTAGAAGGATGGAGAAATGGAAAAATATATTAGTTAAAAGAGGTCGGGATAGGCCTAGGAAGACATGGATGGAGATGATAGGAAAGGATATGAATGCTTTGAACCTCACCGAGGACATGGCATTGGATAGAAATGATTGGAGGAGAAGGATTCATGTGGAAGACCCAGAATGATTTTCTTTTTTGGTTCAGATCGCCGACCCCAATTGTTTTGGGATGAAGGCGTAGCTGTTGTTGTTGCATGAAGCATTAGTTGCTTGGCTGAATGAAAGCTATGTTTACTTATTTGATGAATTATGTATACATCTTAATGAGATGATCTTGTTAGTTACATATATGCATTATGTTTTATTATTTTATATATATTTTGGAATGTTTCTTTGAATGCATGATTCTGTTAAAGTATGATTTACTGTTGCTTACTTGCTTTTGTTGCTTGGCTGAATGAAAACATGTGTAATTATTTGATGTATTATGTAATATAATTTTTTTACATTGTTCGACGACGTTATTTTCTGTTTATTTCTTATTGTTGATTGATTTTGTGTTGTATAAATGCTTATTCACATTGCCAGTTGTATGGTTTCTTTATTCAATTGTTCATTGGTTCCTAATTTTTTGACCAGGTTACGTAATATAATCATTTTACAGTGTTAGTCAACATGTTATTTTTTTATCTATTGCTTATTGTTGATTGATTTTATATTGTATACATGTTTGTTATTAATTTTAGTAGTTTTCTTACATATTTTGTGTATTTTTTATTTTTTAATTGGTGTATCGACTAGTCCGTCTAGTCCCCTACTAGTCTTTTTAGGGGCTCACCACCTAGGCGCCTACCACTTTTGACTACATAGAAGAAGAGCATAAGGTTTGACAATTTACATAGGTGCAAACAAAATAATGTGTTGAAACTCATAGGTGCAAGTTTTTTTTTTACTCAATCTAACTCTGTTGCTATTTTTTTTTCTCTTTTTCTACAGCACTTAAGATGATAAATTACCTCTCTTCAAATGAATCAACAAGATAAGGGAACTTAGGTTGAATGCCCGTGGCTTTCCGTAACCATCTGTTTCCCAATAGTACTCTGTCAACAGTATCAAACATTTGTATTTCTGCAGCCTTTGATATGACACTCAGAGGTATTCCAGGAGAGCCCATTTCTTCCAGCATTTCATGGACCTGCAACTAACAAATTAAGGATCAAGGAAGCATAGTCTAGCAAAAAATTTGCACATATCCAGAAGATTACAATTGACAAGGGCATTAGCCACAAAAGGCAAAACAAATATAAAAAAGTTCACAATTATAAGATTCTCCTATAAACTAAAGTGCTAAGAATAATAACTCCACAATTAAGCATTTCAATTTGTAAGATGAACTGTACAAGTACCAATTAGAAAATTAATTCATAAAAAGACCAGGTTCAAGTGTTTAAAACACCAAATTTTACCTCTGGAGGTTCAAACAGGCTATCGATACTATCATCATTCACCTCTGCCGTCAAGCTATCATCTATTACATCCTTCCTCCGTTGCATATGCCGGTTTTGCATCAAGGTATGGAAGTGTTGGTCAACGGAAGCTTCCAGAATATTATCAAGCAAGCCTTTATCAAAGAAATATGGCTTGTACCTAATTCATAAAACTGTGTTAGCATACCTGTTGGTCCTTAAAGTGACAAGAATAGACAACAACAGATCCAATATATAAATATTATCAGAGCAACTTACTACAAAACAGAGGCATGTCAAGAAGCAAGACATCAACTAGTGAGACACACCAAGAACCAAGAGGGGATATATCCACAAACTATCAAGCAAAAAAATCACATGGAGGGTAACTGAGTTAGAGGATTCACAGAAATGGACAGTGTTGTATATTTTGGAAAGGTGCAAAACCGTGCAATATAAAGGACCAGCAAAACAAATCACCTAAGCCTCTTTCACAAAAAATATAGACACAAAGAGTAGGAAATAACATCCGTTTGATTACAATGTCAAAAGGTAATATAAACATGCATTCCTGCTCCTCCCAGAAGGTATATCAATGTTGTGGCAAAAAACCTACATGACATAGATAATTCAAGATTCCCAGCATATCCGTGTTGACACTGGTACTTCAAGGTGCTGGGTGCTTCAAGATTTTTTCACATATGTATATACTACATATTGTACATATATATATACATATATATATAATATATTTTTCTAGGTGTCATATATTCGTGCATGTGTGTGCGTGTATAGAGGGTGATGCCTTCATGCGAACTGGATTTGTGCAGACAGCTAGAACCAATGCATGTCCATCCAGTCTAACAAACCAGAAGACACACACAAGGTTCTGTCATGAAACAGCCTTTAATGATGGTTCAAAACCATCACCAAAGACCTAGAGCAACAGTTTAGACCACCGTAAAGGTTGTTTCTATGTATTTTCTTTTCCTCATTGGATGCTCTGCATCATTCCACAACTTGTCTTCACGGATCGGGTTCGCACTATATATATATATATATATATATATATATATATATATATATATATATATATATATATATATATATATATATATATATGAGAATGGGATTATGCTGCCTCCTTTTTCACTAGGTCACCATTAGGACCCCCCAAAAATCATAGTATTAAGTGTTATATATTAGCTTTGAACAGTTAGATGTGTTAATCATTGCTTATTTATGAAGAAACAAGCTTGTTTGACTTGATTTGACGTAAAATGTGAATATTTTAGCATCAAATTTTAGTACAATATGAACCATTGTTTTTTTGCCTCTTTAAAATACGCATATGAGCATAAAGATGCTTACTCAAAAATATGTTTTCTATTAAGTAAACAATGATAAACACATCTAACGGTTCAGATCTATCATAAAACACCAAAAACTGTGATTTTTGGAGGGTCCTAACTGCGACCTAACAAAAAAGGGGGCAGCATAATCCCCATTCTCTCTCTCTCTCTCTCTCTCTATATATATATATATATATATATATATATATATATATCGATATTCATATATTTATATATTTATATGTTTATATTTATATTTATATTTGTATTTTTATTTTTATATTTACATTTATAAATGTATATATACACAAAGAGAGAGAATACACCTAAGTCAAACTTTTAACACGTACCATGCCAGCCATTCTCATGTTGTGCCATGTGCCCATACTAGGATGTAAAAGGGTTGAATCCAGAACAGCTAAATCATGGTTGCCAGTTGAGGAAGCGGGAGCGGGAAGCGATACGGGAAGCGGGAGCGGGAAGCGAGGCACTTTCAAAATTTTAGGAAGCGGGGAAGCGTGGGACCACTTAGGAGCTATTCGGGAAGTGTCTCGGAAGCGACCTAGGAAGCGTCTCGGAAGCGAAAAAAATAAAAATAAAAAATAAAAAATACAAAAAATTGAAAAAAACAGGGGAAGCGTGATGGGAAGTGCGCTTCCCATTAATGGGAAGCGCGCTTCCCATTAAAGGGAAGCGCGCTTCCCATTAAAGGGAAGCGCGCTTCCCAAAAAAGGGGGACGCTTCCCCCCACGCTTCGGAAGCGCGGCGTTTAGCGCTTCCGAAGCGCGCTTCCCCTTTTAGCTAGGCGCTTCCGGTAACCCTGAGCTAAATACATGGGGAGTCAGGAACAACCAAAAAATTGCAAAACCTCCATCCTGGATCTGACCCATTTGCATCCCTAGCCCATACTCATATCCATGTGACAGCACAAAACTAATTTTTGGATCTGGTCTGAAAATTGGAACCAAATCCAAACAACGATATAAATAGTAATATATATCATGATATTTACAAAAATTATGACAAAACAAACTGTGATCTTTTTGCTTCCTTTTTTAAACACTTAATATATAACAATATTTTGAAAATATCATGATATTATTATTTTGACGTATATAACATAAATTTATCATGAAGGTTGCATTTTTATCAACAAATACTGAGGAAAAAAACAAGGTGGTGTGGTCAATGAGAAGAATAGGTGCACATAGTGTTTTCCCAATTCTTTATGAATATTAAATAATTTAAATTGTTGTTCAGTACGACACCTTTTACAATGAACTAATCTGTTGGCAGACTTATTTGGCACATTAGATGCTATTTCTCATTATTATCAGCATTTCATTTGAGTTAGACACCTCTCACAGAATCTTTGAACAGGTTGGCCAGTCCATTTAGATAAGCCGCTTGGAACAGGTTGCCGCTTGTTGCTAACCACTAAACCCGTTTCTTTAGATAAATTTTTCTTTTCCTCACTAACGAAGTTTTATTACCCAGGATGCATCCTAATTTTTGGCTTAATTCTTATTTTAATGATTGATTGAACCTCTGATGAAAAAGATATACCACATTTCATCTCTTCCACAAGAGGTTCTCTACTTCGGGCTGCAAACTGCAACTCATAACCCAGCATTCTTAGTGTAGCTGAATCCTTTCTAGTTCAAATGAACTGGGCCTATTGGACCTTTGCGACTAGCGTCCTGCACCCAGTGATCATGTCCAACAGGCCTGCATCATCCTCGTCCATGCACAAGGGTTTCTAGATTTTTTCCCTAAAAATCCATGCACATATAAGAAACAAATTGACACACCATGAAAAGTTACCATCTCCATATCTCCAACTATCTCCTGGCTAGGTCTAATTAGCAATAAGTTCACTCAGAATATATTATCATCAGTCATCACGGCATTTAATTCTGAAGATCAAAATTTTCCATTTAACTAAAAAATATGCAGGTAAGCTATTGCTTAATTTCATTAACAGTAGTCAGTTGAATGTGTTATATATCTACCTAAGGTGAAGAAAAAGATTAAACAAATGAATTTTATCCCAATCCCCTGCAGCCCTCTACTTAAATATTTTGACCATCTATGCATGCATTTGAACATGCAAGCACATAGGAGCACAAAATTCAAAAGGATAAAGCATAATAAAATGCAGTTACAGGGAAAAGATAAAAAGGCCAGTGGTTTAATCTACATCTCAAAATATCCTCAGTAATTTACTTAAATAAAGCAATATAAGGCTTATGGTTATAAAATACAGATTTTTGAATGTTAAAAACTGCCTATCATGAATAAGTAACATACCATTTTATTCCTTCAGTGGTAGCAATTGCAATATTCAGATTCTGAGCAGTAAATACTGGAACTCCTTCAAGCCTCCTTTTATTATGCTTTTGTGGTATTTTTCTGAGAAGCCCATTAGCTGCCTTGACCTACACGTATTCCAACTGTGACTCAGTAACAACAACAACAGCAAGAACAACAAAAACAATGTGCTAAGAGTTCTCAAGTTTCAAATCACCAATACCTGCTTCTTATTAGGAACAAATTTGAACATGTGAGGCTTTTCCTGCACAACCATGGCAAAAAGTTCAATGCAAAGCAAGGAGCCTAAATTACAAGGTCAATTGCCCAAGAAGGAATTATACTATTGAAGCAAATGCCAGAAAATATTCAACTGCACAGACTATTATCTCCACAGCAACTAAAGTTTACTTCAGAATTTCTGTTCTGAAAAGCTTTTGGTTTATTTTTCTTACTGCAGCAAGCATATGTAACCAAGTCATGCATTCTTCGGTGTTACATCTTTTTGCAGCGGATACCTCCAATGATTAAACTTAAGGTTCTTTGATTTATTAGAGGGAGTCAACTGGTCAACCAAGTAATGGTAGAGGCAAATTGAGGGAAAAAATTGAATGAATTATATGTAAGAAAGTGGTGGTGTTCCACCAAAGCACTTGAACCAACCAAACAAGTGTCTAGAAAGACACTTCACACAAGACCCGTAAAAGGGTAAAAATGGAAAACACAAAAATAAAAAGGATTTTTTATTAAAATGTGAAATGCTTAAAAAACATTTTCTACAAGTACTGTACAATGGGGAATGCACCCCTATTTATAATAGAGAGGAGAGGAGAGGAGAGCTCATAAGGAGCTTGTAATGAATGGTGGCCTTCCACACAAGCACTTGAATCCACCACAAGAATGTCTAAAAAGACACTTCAAGTAAAACCCATAAAAGGGTATAAAAGGAAAACACAACAATGAAATAAAAATATCTTTATTAATAACAAGAATGCTTAAGAAGCATTTTGGGTGATTTACATGGAAGGGGTTCACCCCTATTTATACAAAGAAGAACAAGTGGGGAGAGCTCATTTGGAGCTCTCCCAAGAAAGAGACGTTGGACTGAGTCCAACGGCTCTTATTATAGCTGTTAGAGTCCAACAGCTATATCTCAGTCAAGTTCCAAAAAAAGGGTATGTAGTTCCTATTGAACTAGATACAAAAAATATAAATAAAAGAAAAATAAAAAATATATATATATAATAATAAATATAATAATATTATTATTTTATATATTTATATGTTACATTTTAACACTCCCCCTCAAACTTATGGTACAATGAGCGAAAGTTTGTCTAAGAGAAAGTGAAATCTGGGAGCAGCGAGAGGCTTGGTAAAAAAATCTGCTAATTAGTATTTTGATGTAACATATGGCAGACTATGTCACATGGGTGCGGGTGCGACACGGGTGCAGCACAATTTTAAAAATTTTGGACACGGGGACTCGGCTATATATATATATATATATATATCCAGTGTATGCATATATGTGGATATTGTCCTCTAAAGTTTGTCCTCTAAAACCCTTTTAGAACTTGACTTGCAATTAGCAAAGTCCGAGTGGTTTCCATAATGTGGTGCTGCTTGCGTTCAGCAAGACCATTTTATTGAGGTGTGTGTGGGCATGATCATTGATGAGTAATGCCATGTAGATTAAGAAAATTTTTAAATTCTCCGGACATAAATTCTCCCCCTAAATCGGAAAGAAAAATGACGATATTACTTTGAAATTTATTAATAATCATTTTATGAAATATTTGAAAATGAATAAAAACCTCAGATTTATGCTAAAGAAAATAAATCCAAGTGTGTCTAGAAAAATCATCAACAAAAATGACATAATATGCATAACCGCCTTTAAAAATAACTGGTGTGAGTCCCCAAACATCCGAATGCACTAACTCAAAAGGTTTTGTAGAGACAAAGGTTCTACTAGAATCTTTTCATTTTTCCAAGAATGCAGTCTCTACGAGCAAAATTTTTAGATTTACAAAATTTTTCCAAACTTGGGAAGAATTGGATTTTAGACATATGAGGATGGCCAAGTCTTTTGTGTCATAATTCTATCTCCAATTTCTGAACATTTAGACAAAAAACATTCTTTGGTAATTCAAAAAAGTTCATGTAATATAGTCCTCCTTCTCTATGGCCTTCCCCAATCAGCATATCTGACTGACGATCCTGTACCCAGCAACCATCAGAAGAGAAGGATATATTACATCCGTAATTAAAAATTTATGAAACAGATAGAAAATTCAAATTTAATTTTGGGATATATCTAACATTGGGAATACAAAAACGTTGATAATTTTCAAAACATCCTATTCCTTTTATTTCAAGAGATGTTCCATCTGCTCTGAAAACTTTGATATACTTGAGTTGTTTTTAAGACATTCAGATAAGCATTTGTCATTTGGGGTCATATGAAATGAAACACTAGAATCTAAAAGCTAAGAAAAATTACCTAGACCGGAAACAGATGCAACTGCCGCTCCAGTTGAGGCTTCAGTTGAAGATGATGCCCCTTTGAGAAGAGGTTGGAGGATCTCCATCAGCTGAGCCATTGAAACAGACGCATCTTGATCTTTTGGCTCGACTTCAACGGTGACAACCTTTTTTTCATCCCTCCTTTTTAGTTTAGGGCATTAGCGCATGTAGTGCCCTGGCTCATGACAGTGGTGGCAAATGACTTTCCTCTTGTCGAACTCAACATTCTGTCTTCCAAAGTGAGGCGGCTTGTAAGTGCGAGTATGATTCCCTGGCCTAGATACTGCTAGGACGAAATCATCATCAGCTTTAAGGTTGCTTTTCCGAAGACAATTTTCTTTCATTGTTAATTATTCAATAGTTTTCACAATAGTGGGAACTTTTCCACGGTGAAGGAGGGCCGATTTGGTGGACTCAAATTTTGGCCTTAACCCAGTTATAAACTTGAAGAAATGTTCAGCATCGAGTTGCTTTTGGCGAAGCTCGATATCCTCTGCACAGTGCCATTTTGGTTCCAAAAGAGATAGTTCTTCCTAGAGTTCGAATAGCCCATTGTAATATTCTCGAATTGATTTGTCGCCTTGGGTCATCATCCGAACCTTATCTTGAAGATTGCACACATGTGCAATATCTTTAAGGGAATACATATTTTTAAGATATTCCCATGCCTTATCGAAATGTTCAAACTTGGCAAGACTAGAACATTTTTTAATGTCAACACTATTGATAAGCCATGACATTATTTTCGCATGTCCCATTCTTCACTCTTTCCACTTTTTTTCATAGGAGGCCAAAGCCTTGATTTTCTCTTCCTCTGATAATGGGACCTCCTTATCTCCCTCTTTCTTGGTAAGGAATAGTTTAGGTTCCAAATCGGAACCATCCACGATTCCCCATAAGCCTTTACCCCATATGTAGTGTTTCATGATTAAAGCCCACGTTATATAGTTTATGTCACTTAATTTCATGAGGATGATGGTGACTTTATCATTGTCATCCATCGTTTACAAGAGGTAAAAAAAATGAAAGATAGGAAAAAAAAAAGTGTGAGGAGGGAAAGAGATACAATACAATGATGTTGAAGCCCTTCAAATGATACATTTTGTAGCCGATAACGAAGTGATGAAACACTTCTCTCCAAGTGACGAAACACTTTTGCAAGAATAAGGTGATAACACACCTTTTGCACAAGGGACACGAAAACCGAGGTGGACTTTCTCCAAGATCTAATAATTCTGCGGCTCTGATACCATGTAAGAAAGTGGTGGTGTTCCACTAAAGCACTTGAACCAACCAAACAAGTGTCTAGAAAGACACTTCACACAAGAGCCGTAAAAGGGTAAACATGGAAAACACAAAAATAAAAAAGAATTTTTATTAAAATGTGAAGTGCTTAAAAAGCATTTTCTACAAGTACTGTACAATGGAGAATGCACCCCTATTTATAATAGAGAGGAGAGGAGAGCTCATAAGGAGCTCTCCCTCTAGCTGTTAGAGCTAATCCAACAGCTAGATTTCTAGCTGTTGGATCCAACGGCTAGAGTTTGGTCAAGTTCCAACCGGAACTTGACCAAAACCCTAACTATCTAGTTCCATTTGAACTAGATAGTTAAAATACAAAAAATAAATAAGAAAAAATACAAAAAAATATTTTACATTTTAACATTATATTACCAGCTCATGATAGCTGATACCAATCGAAATAATGTTACAATTACCAGCTGTTCTTGTAAAAGGCATATCAGAACCCATACTGGAAGGGTCTAAGATACAAGTGTATTACATCATTATGATATGGAAAATTATTTTTTAATTAAAAAAATAAAATAGAAAATATCAGGAAAAATATAATTCAAACAACACTGAATACATCAATGTATAACACTAAATTACCAGAAGTTTACAACATTAAATATACATCAGGTAGACTATTAAAACATACTAAATAATAGTAACTAGCAAGGAACAACTAACAAACCAATAAAGATATAACAATGAAGTGATGAACAACCAGATAATTTGACATAAATAAATAAGCAAAAAAACAATTATATGTTAACAAAAATATTGGATATACATAAACAAAAGTCATTTCCTTAAATAAGTGACATTAACATAGATTATCTCAACTGTGAACCATCTGGATGTCAGGAACAGATGCTATTAATCAAACAAGAGAATCTTGGATGAACAAGTCCAGTTAGACTATTGCATCATGTTGCTTTGGCCAAAATTATGCGATGTGACCTTAGTTTGAATGGGTGCCTCAGATGCAGCATTATTAATCCACGTTGCAATATGACAAGACTTACTACCTAAAGAATCACTCAAAATGCATATGTGATTGCTCATAATCATGTTTTACTGAGACATCTAGCTTCCTCTATGCAAAAGCAAGAAGCATAAGTGCAAAGCATATACCAATTCCATCTACATGGTACGCAGCCTATGCTTTCCATAATATTACAGATAAAGATGACAACAGGAAAAAAGAAAAGTAGCATTTACATATGTTAAGGACATACTCTGAAATGCTCATATGCTACATCAAGGCGGCAAGCCCCCACCATACCCGTTGGAATATTCAGCCTTTTCACATATGTCACTGGAAAATGCAAAAGTGTCACACAAATAATATTCAGGTAGAACAAAATGTTCCATAGAGGAACATTAGATAAACATACAGACATCTGATATCAGTATGATACCTGCATCACCTAAATCCATGAAAAAACGGAACACAGGTCCATTTCTCTCGTTCTTGAAAACAGTTGGAAGTATCATTTTAAACCAATCAGGTGCTCTGCATGGAAAGGAAGATTGAGTCAACAGACACAAAGAACAACTATGTTCTTCCCAGTTGATTGGTGCCATGTAACAAACTGTGATATTTTAATTTCAAGTGTTTCCTTCGTGAGTGAAGTAAACCATAGAACAGCTTGAGCATAGGAAAACTGCTACTCACATACCAAGACACATCGTTTATCAATATCATTGAGAGGGACTAACTTTTTTCTTGTATGAATAAAACCCACAAATGACTTTCAGTTTATCATTCCTTAAATATGTCTTACATGACAACAAAATTTTTTTTTTCTCTCCTTTCAATCACTAATCTCAACTTCTTGATTTTAAAGCAGTCCATACTCAAAATGTTCATAATTGAAGATAAGAGTAAGACCCCCCAAAAAATCCAAAAGGTTATTTAATAAGAAACAAAATTCGTAGAGAGATGGGTGATGGTAGATAATCATAAAAAGTAGGGCATGTATTGAAGCTTCTGGCTTGATAAAGATAATTAAATTTTACTAGGTAACAGACATAGGACTCTAGATATGGGAAAGATTCCATATTATTCCTTCACAAATGCCCTCCGTATTTTTCATCAAACGGAACAACAATGGCATGAAAAATAATAAGAAATGCAATCCTTTACTGAAGGAATTAAAAAGAATCCCAGCCCAACATTAGCATCCCTTTGTTGCTGGCCATCAGGACTGCTAAGATGGCACAATTTATAATTTATAGTTTTGTTGCCTCCACAAAATCTGTTGTATCCCATGCATCCTTCCCTTCACCATGAATTTCTTCCTTTCCCTCTTCAAAACCTCCGGTATATCTCCATAGACCAATATCTACTGAAAGCGTCTTTAATGGATAGCAGTAGCAGCAGTTACTGCCTTCCCCTTTCAGTAACCATAGATATTGTTTGCGCATATTTTTGTTGCATTATCTTATAAAAAAATTTTACCTATAGTTGTGCTTTTCTGACAGGGCGGAGCCAAGTTGGGGCTAGGGTGGGCACATCCTCACCCTAGCCCCTAAAATCCCCAACAGGGGAGTTCAGGCCAAGGTAAGCAGTGACCACCCCAACTAAAATGTTGTGCCCCCCCCCCCACCCCCTATAGAAAATAGTACATATGTATATATTTGTAATCTTTTTATTTTTTTACTTTATTTTTTGTTTCTTTTACTTTATGTTTTCTGTCAGGTACTGACTGACTGCACAGTCTGCTATTTAAATTAGAGACGTTGGGACTATACCCAACGACTCTAATTAGAGCCGTTGGGTACAGCCCAACGACTATCTCTCTTTGGATCTTTAGCTTACCTCTATAAATAAGGGCTTTCAGCCCATTGTAAAATGTATCTTATGAAAAGGGTTTTTGCTCCCTTATGTCATTAATAAAACAGTGCATTTGAAGCACTTTGCTCACGTGTGTGTGTACTTGAATGCTACTTTGTGCTAGTATATGCATATGAATGTTTGAAGTATCAAGTTAGTTGGAAACTTGATTGCATGTTAGACTCTTCACATGGTATCAAAGCTTGGTGTATGATCAACGATACATTGGTGAGTTACCTCGTAAAGCGTGCTTACTCTACTTCATAGTGGTGATTCCTTCTTCTCAACTAATTCACTATGGGTGAATCTTTTCCACACAATACAAGCAATTTCAACTTTATTCCGCCGTTCAAACTTGAAGGAAGCAACTATAACATTTGAGCGGGATACTTGGAGACGTTCATCAAAGAACAAGGTTTGTGGAGATTGGTAAGAGGTACTATTCTTGAACCCATTCCCAAAATTTCATTAGGTGAAAATGGGGTTGAGACTAATCTCGAAGAAAGAACCAAAGCCATGGAAGAATACTATAAGAAATTGGATGAATGAGAAACGAGAAACGCAAAAATTCTTTCATGGATGCTAAGTGGAGTTGAGACAAAAATTGCCTCAAACCTATTATGCTACAAAAAGGCAAATGAAGTGTGGGAATATCTTAAAGGTATGTTTACCGAAAAAGATATGGCTCACAAATACTATCTCCAAGAAAATGTTAGAAATATCAAATAAGGAGATAAAAATGTAAAAGATTACTTTATGGAATTATCTTCCATTTGGACCCAACTTGCCCAATTTGAACCCAAATGGAAAGGAAAGTGCATAGAAATGCGAAGAATTCAAGTTGAAGAAGATAGACTCTTCGTTTTCCTCTATGGTTTGAGACCCGAATTTGAACAAACAAGGGACTCCTTGCTATCATCTTCATCACCTCCTCCTATTCATGAGATTCTCACTAAACTTAGTAGAGAAGAAACTAGGCTAAACATGAGTAAAAATATTAGTGTTCTTGCTACCTCTAGCAATGGTCAAGAAGAAGATTGCGTTCTTACCGCATCAAAACCAGGACATTACATTAAGCCATATAAACCGCCTCACTTTAAAAGAAATAGAAGAGAATAAAAAATCATTTGTCATAACTGTAATAAGCCCGATCACATTAGGCCTCAATGTCCTAAATACAAATATAGGCCTCAAGAAAAACGTGTTGCCGCGGCACCATCAAAAAAAGATGAAAAGACTTTGAAAATCAAGGACCTCACCAAATCCTTATCTCAACTGACAGAGGCATTGCAACCATTGCTTAAAGGATCTACCTCAGGAGCGGCCATTGCATTATCTTCCTCTCCTGGTATGTGCTCTTAGCTCATTGATTCAGGAGCTTCTTTTCATATGACTCCACATAAGTCTATATTATCAAAATGTCAATCTAATTCAAAAACATCATTTGTTTCCACTGTTGACAGTACTATCTTAGAAATAGAAGGTATTTGAACTTTTAAAAATGATTTGTCAAAACATAGCAAATTTTATATTCAAAAAATAAGAGTTATACCTAAACTTCATCTTAACCTACTTTCAGTTGAAATGAAATTGGGATCTTCAAAACACGAACTTAGATTAACAAGGGCAAGTGTCAAGAATGACACTAAAGCATAACCCTTAAAAAAGGTATAACTGGAAACAAAAATAAAAATGTATTCTTTATTGATATGAAAAACCAATTGCTTAAGAAGCATTGGAGTAAAATACAAGAGGGGTTGCACCCCTTTATATACACAGCTGAAAGAGGACTCAATAGAGTTGTTGGGCACAGTCCAACAGCTCTATTTAGAGCTGTTGGAATGTGTCAGTCCAACAGCTCTATTAAGAGCTGTTGGACTGTGTCAGTCCAACAACTCTATTGCTAGTCAAGTCTGGACAGGACTTGACTAGCAATAGTCATTCTAGTTCAAACTGAACTAGATGACATAAAGACAAAAAATAAAAATAAAGGAAAAAAATTACAGAAAAGAAATGAAAAATGTATTTATATATATATATAATAATAATATAATATTATTATATATACATATATGTACAGTTTTACATTTTAACACTCCCCCTCAAACTTACAGTACAATGAGCGAAAGTTTGTCTAAGAGAAAGTGAAATCGGGGAGCAGCGAGAGGCTTTGTAAAGAAGTCTGCTAACTGATATTCTGAAGTGACATATGGCAGATCAATTATCCCGTGTAGATATTCCTCTCTGACGTAGTGACAATCCATTTCGATGTGTTTGGTGCGTTCGTGGAATGTTCTGTTACTGGCAATGTAGATCGCACTTTTGTTGTCACAACACATTTGTGAAGCCTTTGTTGCTTCAGCTCCCATGTCAGCAAGCAGTCGTCGGAGCCAAACTACTTCCATGGTCGTGGTTGCCATGGCTCTGTATTTAGCTTCGGTGGATGAGAGAGATACCTTCTGCTGCTTTTTACACCTCCACGAGATTAATGATTCCCCTAAAAAGACACAAAAGCCAGTGGTTGAGTGTCTGTTATTGGGATCACCTCCCCAATCAGCATCAGTATATGCAATTAAATCAAGAGAAGAGGAGGAAGATAAGAAAAGTCCTCGTGAAAGAGAGGACTTGATGTATCTGATAATACGCATGACTGCTCTCATATGAACAAAAGTAGGAGCATGTTGAAATTGACTTGCTGTATGAACAGCATGTGCTATATCTGGTCTGGTAATGGATAGATAGGAAAGTGCCCCGACAAGCTGTCTGTAAGCAGTAGGGTCTGCAAGAAGTTCTCCATCATCAATCTTCATTTTAACATTAACAACTTCTGGAGCGTCAACTTTCTTATCATCAGTAATACCAGACCTGAAAACAATATCAAAAGCAAATTTAGTCTGAGATAATAAATATCCTTTAGGAGAATAAGCAACTTCAATGCCTAAAAAATATCTCAACAAGCCCAAATCAGTCATTTCAAAATGAGATTTAAGAAGTGTTTTGATTGTTTCAACTCCCTGTTTATCGCTTCCGGTGATGATCATATCATCCACATAGAGAAGAAGCACAATGATCCCTGCATCAGAATTCTTAATAAACAAAGCAGTGTCAGTTAAACAGAATTGAGCATCAGAATTCTTAATAAACAAAGCAGTGTCAGTTAAACAGAATTGAAAACCAATATCAATCATAACACGACTAAACCTATCATACCAAGCTTTTGGTGCTTGTTTAAGTCCATAAAGAGCTTTTTCTAAGCAAAGGACTTTACCCTTAGGAATACTTAGACCAGGAGGGGGTTCCATATATGCTTCTTCAACTAGCTTTCCATTTAAAAAAGCATTTTTGACTTACATTTGAAAAATAGACCATTTTTTGATAGAAGCTAAGGCAATTAAGGTTCGGACAGTAGTCATACGAGCCACCGGAGCAAAGGTTTCTTCATAATCAATCCCATATTCTTGGGCATAACCTTTGGCTACTAAACGGGCTTTATATCTTTCAAGAGTACCATCACTCTTGGTTTTAATTTTATAAACCCATCGACATCCTATAGTTTTCTTCCCTGGAGGAAGATCTTGAATATTCCATGTAGAAGCCTTTTCAAGTGCATCTAATTCAGCTTTCATGGCTTCTATCTATTTGATATCATTTTTTGCTTGAAAATATGTGGATGGTTCTTCATATGAGTGAATTAATGCAATAATTGCCCTATATGTGGGTGAGAAAGACTCGTATGATACAAACTTTCCTGGAGGCCTCGAGATTCAGGATGATTGTCTAGTTGGAATGTTAGAATATTTCTCAAGTGCACATGGAGGATTAGACTCTTGTCGCCTGGAATATTGAATACTAGTATCTCTATGAATTTCTTCATTTTCAACATTAAGATTAATAATTCTTTGATCATCATCAAAGTTACAGTCAAGGTCATATTCATCAAATGTTAGATCTAGCAAAAAGGAGTACTCAGTGACGTCTTTTAATTTTCTAAAATCAAAGAAGCTCTCCTTTTCAAGAAAGGAAACATTTCTAGACACATATAGTTTATTATTTTTGAAGTCAAAACATCTATAACCTTTCTGGTTTTCAGCATATCCTAAAAAGGCACAGGGAATTGCACGAGGGGAAAGTTTATCATTTTTGTCAGTAAATATGAAACATTTGCACCCAAATATTCTTAGTCTAGAGTAGTCTGGAGAAATGTTCATAAGTTTTTCAATGGGAGTGATATTTTGTAACGAAGAAGATGGCATCCTATTAATGAGATAGGTGACAGTTAAGGCAGCTTCTGCCCAAAAGTCTTTCGGGACTTGATTTGCTATTAATAAAGTCCTAGTGGTTTCTATAATATGGCGATGTTTTCGTTCTGCCAGTCCATTTTGTTGAGGTGTATAAGGACAAGATCTTTGATGTGTGATGCCATACAATTTAAGATAATTTTGAAAATCTGTGGATAAAAACTCTCCCCCTGAATCTGTGCGAAAAATAGTAATATCATTTTGAAACTTGTTTTTAACCATATTATGAAAAGTTTGAAAGTATGAAAATACTTCAGACTTATGTTTGAGAAAGTACATCCACGTATGTCGGGAGAAATCATCGTCAAAAATAACATAGTAAACAAATCCTCCTTTAGAAATTACTGGTGCAGGACCCCAAACATCCGAGTGTATTAATTCAAGTGGTCTTGAAGAGAAAAAGGTTCTGTTCTGAAACGGTAATCTTTTCATTTTGCCGAGAATACAATCTTTACAATCAAATGATTCAGAGTTACAAAATTTCCCTAGATTTGGAAAATGTTGGATTTTGGCTATATGTGGGTGACCAAGTCTCTTATGCCACAGTTCCAACTCTATTTTTTGAATATTATAACAAAAAGCTTTCTTCGGCATTTCCAAAAAATCCATGTAATAGAGTCCTCCTTCTCTATGGCCTTCCCAAATCAGCTTGCCTGACTGGCGATCCTGTACCCAACAACCATGAGAAGAAAAAGAAATATTACACCCATAATCAGAAATTTGAGATACAGATAAAAGATTTAAATTTAATTTGGGAACATGTCTAATTTCTGGAATAAAAAAAAATTGTTTTATAAATTTTTTCAAAATTTCCTATTCCTTCTATTTCAAGAGAAGTCTCATCAGCAGTAAAGACCTTTGACACACTTGTTTTATTTTTAACACATTTGGATAGACTTTGATTATTTGGGGTCATATGAAAAGATGCACCAGAGTCAAGAAGCCAAGAAATTTTACCTAGAACAGAAAAAGATGAGGCTGCTGCGCCGGTTGAAGCTTCAGATGAGGAAGAGGCACCTTTGATGAGAGGCTGAAGAATCTCCATTAGTTGGGCCAGGGAAACTGGTGCATCCTGATCTTTAGGCTCCGATCCAGCAATTGCAGCTCTTTTTTCTCTCAGCTCCTTAAGTTTGGGACATTGTGGCCTGTAGTGTCCCGGTTCATGACAATGATGACAAATAACTTTCTTCTTATCATAGTCACCATTTTGTCGGTTAAAGTGAGGAGGCCTATATGATCGAACATGATTCCCTGGTCTAGACACAGCTAAAACGGAATCATCTTCAATTTTTAAAGAACCTTTTCGGAGACGATTTTCTTCCATTGTTAACTCTTCAATAGTTTCAACAATAGAAGGAATTTTTCCCCGGTGAAGTAGGGCCGATTTAGTGGTTTCAAATTCCGGCCTTAATCCAGTGATAAACTGGTAAAAATGTTCAGCATCGAGTTGTTTCTGACGAAGCTCGATGTCTTCGGCACAATGCCACTTTGGTTCTAAAAGGGAAAGTTCCTCCCAAAGTTCGGACAACCCATTGTAATATTCACGAATAGTTTTGTCTCCTTGTGTCATCATTCGAACTTTTTCTTGGAGGTTGCACACGTGTGCAATATCTTTAAGGGAATACATATTCTTAAGGTATTCCCATGCCTTATCGGCATGATCAAATTTGGTAAGACTTGAGCATTTTTTAATGTCAACGCTATTGATAAGCCATGACATTATCTTCACATGAGATATTCTCCATTCTTTCCATTTCTTCTCGTATGAGGCAATAGCCTTGATTTTCTCTTCTTCCGATAGAGGGACCTCTTTATCTCCCTCCTTTTTAGTAAGAGATAGCTTAGGTTCCGAATCGGAACCATCCACAATCCCCCATAAGCCTTTTCCCCATATATGGTGCTTCATGATTGAAGCCCATGTTACATAGTTCGTATCGCTTAGTTTCATAGGCATGATGGTGACTTTATCATTGTCATCCATCGATTACAAGGAGAGAAAGAATAGGGATAAAAGAGAAACAAGAAGGAAAATGAAAAAAGAAAGAAAAAAAAAACAATACAACAAGATGTGAAATCTTCTCCAATGAAGTGATAAAACACTTCTCTTCAAGTGGCGAACACTTTTGCAAACGGGCACGAAAACCGAGGCAGCTTTTCCTCAAGATTTAGTACTTTCGCGGCTCTAATACCATGAAATGAAATGGGGATCTTCCAAACACGAACTTAGATTAACAAGGGCAAGTGTCAAGAATGACACTAAAGCATAACCCTTAAAAAGGGTATAACTGGAAACAAAAATAAAAATGTATTCTTTATTGATATGAAAAACCAATTGCTTAAGAAGCATTGGAGTAAAATACAAGAGGGGCTGCACCCCTTTATATACACAGCTGAAAGAGGACTCAATAGAGCTGTTGGGCACAGTCCAACAGCTCTATTTAGAGCTGTTGGAATGTGTCAGTCCAACAACTCTATTAAGAGTTGTTGGACTGTGTCAGTCCAACAACTCTATTGCTAGTCAAGTCTGGACAGGACTTGACTAGCAACAGTCATTCTAGTTCAAACTGAACTAGATGACATAAAGACAAAAAATAAAAATAAAGAAAAAAAATTACAGAAAAGAAAGAAATGAAAAATGTATTTATATATATATATAATAATAATATAATATTATTATATATACATATATGTACAGTTTTACATTTTAACACAAATCTCGAATTATGGATGTGATGTCATTTTTTCATCAAATAAATGTTTGGTGCAGGATCACCGGTCCGGAAAATTGATTGGGGAAGGTTCTAGGCAAGGAGATCACTTTTATATGGATTTTCTTTGTATTCCAAAGAAATCATTTTGTAACATTACCCAAACAAAAGATATACGGACTTGGCATCATAGACTTGGGCATCCAAATATAAAGAAATTAAATTTTGTACATGTTACCAAGAATATTTGTAAAGAAAATTTTGAATATACAAAATGTTTACTTGGTAAAATGAGAGCCTTGCCTTATGGTCAAAAAAACTTATATTCTTCAATGCCTTTTGAATTAGTTCATTCAGATGTGTGGGGTCATGTACCCGTACCATCTAAAGGAGGATTCTCATACTATGTTATGTTTATTGATGATTTCACTAGACATTGTTGGATTTACTTTCTTAAATTTAAATCCGATGTATTCGCAATCTTCAAAACATTCCATAACATGATCAAAAATTAATTTGAAAGAAAACTCAAAATTCTCCGAACTGACTCTGGAGGAGAATATTTGTCAAATGAATTTAAACAATTTTTAGAAAATGAAGGAATTCTACATCAAAGATCGTGTCCTAGAACTCCACAACAAAACGAAATTTCAAAAAAAAAACACAAACACATTATGGAAACTACAATGATGCTCCTTATTGCTAAAAATGTTCCAAAAAATCTTTGGGCCGAAGCTGTGTTAACTTCAATATATCTTATAAATAGGATGCCTTCAAAAACATTGTCCAATGAAATTCTCTTTGAAAAATTATTTAAATATGAACCTGACTATCAAAGACTGAGAATCTTTGGTAGCAAATGTTATATTTTAAATGATAAAGGAGATAAATTGTCCTCTAAGGCTATTCCTTGTGCGTTCATTGGTTATTCTAAAACACAAAAAGGATTTAAATGTTATGATATAAAAAATGATAAACTTTTTCGTCTCAAGAAATGTTAATTTTGTTGAAAATAAAAGTGGATTTGAAGGAAACATGTCGCAAGACGTAAATTCTGATTACTCATTCTTGTTTAAACTACTGTCTAATGATGAAAATATGTGTATGGAACCTCCCATTGAGAATATAACATCAGTTGAACCAATAGTATACACTAGAAGGAATCAAAATGCAACCAATGAACATGGAAATCAAAGTAATCATGAAGTATTAGAAAAACCGTCAGAACAAATGACTATTCGTAGATCTGAACGAACGTCAAGGATCCCAAATAAATTTGTGTCTTATGACTCATTCTCCCCTAAACAAAGAGCTTGTCTTATAGCTATTCATTCTTACTTTGAACCCTCATGTTACAATGAAGCCAAAAATTTACCCGAGTGGATAAAAGCTATGCATATAAAATTAGATGCTCTCAAAGAAGCTAATCCTTGAAAATTTCTAAATTTACCCATCAGAAAGAAGACCATAGGTTGCAGATAAGTTTTTAAGGTAAAAAACAAAAGTGATGGATCCTTGGAAAGACATAAAGTCAGGCTAGTTGCCAAAGGATATTCTCAAGAATACGGAGTTGATTACGAAAAAACTTTTGCTCTTGTTGCCAAGATGACCACAGTTCGAATGCTTGTAGTTATTTCAGTTATTAAAAATTAGAATATATTTCAAATGGATGTTAAAAACGCTTTTTTGAATGAGAATCTTAATGAGGAAGTATACATGGATGTTCCACTGGGATTGATAATTCCTTCAGGTAAAGTGCTTAAATTAAAAAAGGCATTGTATGGCCTCAAACAAGCACCTAAAGCTTGGTTTGATACTTTTAACAATGTTATTACAAGATATGGTTTTAAACCATGCTATACTGATACAGCTTTATTTATCAAGAATTCTTCTGCAAGTATTATAATTTTACTTCTGGATGTTGATGATATGTTGATTATAGGTAGTGACAAAGAAGGAATCAAGAAAGTAAAACAGTTTTTGAAAAATTCCTTTGAAATGACAGATCTTAGGTTTCTAACATACTTTCTTGGTATAGAAGTATCCTACTCTAAGAGAGGATACATATTGTCACAAACAAAGTTTGCTTTAGATATTATTGACAAGTCAGGACTATCAGATGATAAAGTTGTTGACACCCCAGAGATTGTTGGAATCAAGATACGAGCTGATGATGGAGTTCCCTTGGACAACCCAACTCCCTTCAGACAGCTCGTGGGATCCCTTATGTATCTAAGTATTACAAGACCTGACATAGCTCATGCTGTACATATAGCCAGCCAATTTCAACATGCTCCAACATCAGCTCTTATGAGTGCAATCATGAGAATCATTAAATATGTTAGAAGTACAATAAATAAGAAAGTTTTTCTATCTTCTTCTTCCTCCTTAGATCTTATTGCATATTCTGATGTTGAATGGGAAGGAGATCCAAATAATAGGAGTTCAACAACTGGTTTTTGTGTGTTTCTAGGTGAATCACTGATTTCATGAAGATGCAAGAAATAACAAAAGGTGTCACTATCATCTACAGAAGCGGAATATAGAGCAATGTCAACTACTACCATGGAAATCATGTAGCTCAAACAACTAATTTCAAATATGAGAATTCAACTTCAGAATCCTACAATATTAAGATGTGATAACAAGAGCTCCGTATACATTGCTCAAAATCATATATTTCATGAAAGAACTAAACACATAGAGATGGATTGTCATTTTATTCGTAAAGAATATTTAAAGAAGACTATTGATCTTCCTTGTGTAACATCAGAATATTAACTTGCGGATTTCTTCACCAAGGCACTGTGCTCACCAAGATTCAGCTTTTTACTTGACAAACTTTCGGTGATTTCACCATAAGTTTGAGGGAGAGTGTTAGAAAATAGTATATACGTATATATTTATAATCTTTTTATTTTTTTTCCTGTTTCTTTTACTTTATGTTTTCTGTCAGGTATGCACAGTCTGTCATTAGCAGACTGTGCAGCTGCACAGTCTGCTATTTAAACTAGGTAAGACGTTGGGACTGTACCCAACGGCTCTAATTAGAGCCATTGGGTACAGCCCAACGACTATCACTCTTTGGATCTTTAGCTTACCTCTATAAATAAGGGCTTTCAGCCCATTGTAAAATGTATCTTATGAAAAGGGTTTTTACTCCCTTATGTCATTAATAAAACAGTGCATTTGAAGCACTTTGCTCACGTGTGTGGTGTTAATACTTGAATGCTACTTTGTGCTAGCATATGCTTATGAATGTTTGAAGTATCAAGTTAGTAGGAAACTTGATTGCATGTTAGACTCTTCACACACACACACACCCTCCCTTACTTGGACAGGCTTTGAGCACTCCCTTAGCCTCTTTATTCTTATGCAGAAATTTCAGCAGTCCTCCCACCCACAGAAAGAGCCTAAAATATGCTTAATTTGGACAGAAATTTTGTAGTACAACCTCCCTCAGATAATATGGGTTCATGTTTCCAAGACCAATTAAAAGATGCTACTTGCTCCATTTTTTCTAGGATAATGGCAACAAATGATATAAGACCCTTGGTGAATGACCCAGGTCTAAGCCCTCAAAGATGGGCCCAGCCAGATCTGGATTGTTGGACTTCAAGTCATAATCCTCCTTAACATATCCAAATTTGATCCAAAGAAAGTCTTACTTTGCTAGTGGATTGAACTTAGGGTTGTGGACCAGGTCACAGTATGGATGGGGATTGCTAATAGAAGTATTTAAGGGCCAAGTTGTGCGCAGTGCAGACATATTACTGATTCATTTGCATCCCAAAGTAGTACTATTGCATCGGAAGTGGATGCCACACTAAAATCAAATACCATGATTTGATCCTACTAAAACCTAGAACCACTACCCCATCTTTCCCCTACAATGGTAAGAGTAAATTGCCTTTTGGCAATTTAGAAGTGCTTTTTTCTGGCTTTCTTTATTATCATTTATTTGCTATAGAGAATCATTTCTGCACCTTCTCGTGTAATATTTCTTCGTTTATTGATTAGGTAGAGAGACAGCAATTTTTGAGATGTATGTCCTAACAAACCTTTGGATTAGTATACAAGAACTACACTATAAAAGGGCATGTATTCGGCTAAGGGAGCAAGAAGCCGGTTCACTGTGTGTCTATGCCCGCCCTAATTTAGATTCCTCAGCCGATTAGTATACATGACGGCAATGCCACTAAGGGAGAGGCATCAAGAATATTTATTATTTGAACAGCACCCAAGTTAAAATTGTAAATAATAATAAAAAATAAGATATACAAGATATCAAGGCATTGTCACCATTATAATTATACATCTTTTTGACCCATTTGAAATTTTAATTTCAAAAGAATCAAAAGTTTGTCTCTAATTATTTTACGCTAAAAGGTTTTTCACCCACTGTCATTAATGAGATGAATATAGTTGTTTGTATAGTATCATAAGCTTATAGGTTAGGAATCTCTTTAAGGATGGTTCACCACAACTTAGCCCTAGAACTAGCCATGAGAAACACTCTTCAGGCTCAGCACATAAGTGAAGCTCAGTTATATATAAAGGTTGTTATTACCAACCTGAATTGCATCAGATTGTATTACCTAGTGGAAAGACATATAATATCCTAATTACAGCAAGCCCATGCTATCCCTCTAAAGTCTAAACCCATGGAGTCGTTTCTGCAAGTCCCATCATGCTTAATGTGGCTGGTCACAGGAGTTGTGTATGACTCATGTTTGTTATCACAAAAGACGCAGATCTTTGATTTAGACCAGAGTTACCAGTCGAGGAAGCGGGAGCGGGAAGCGATACGGGAAGCGGGAGCGGGAAGCGAGGCACTTTCAAAAATTTAGGAAGCGGGGAAGCGTGGGACCACTTAGAAGAAAATTCCGAACCGTCTCGGAAGCGACCTAGGAAGCGAACCGGAAGCAAACCGGAAGCGAGGGGGAAGCGAAAAAAATGAAAAAAATGGGGGAAGCGAGGGGGAAGCGCGCTTCCCATTATGGGAAGCGTGTTTCCCATAAAAGGGGGACACGCTTCCCATAAAAGAGAAGCGCGCTTCCCAAAAAAGGGGGACGCTTCCCCTCACGCTTCGGAAGCGCGACGTTTCGCGCTTCCCCTTTTGCCTAGGCGCTTCCGGTAACTCTGATTTAGACCATAATTGCAGTTTCCTGGTTCTTAACAAAGTAGTGTCTAATGTGGAATTATTGAGAATGAAGTGTACGGGTCTGGTTCTAGACCCAAATTACCCAAATTGTTTTCCTTGTATTATATTTGCAGGTTGATGTTATCGGATCTGGGCCAACAAACCCGATCCATTTTGTATCACATATAATACTGAATATAGGGCACAATTCATCATAAGTGAATCGCGCCAGTCATTGCCGCCTCTCCCTCTTGCAAATCCCTTTCTCCTCTGCAGTAGATGAAGATTGGTCGAAGGTGCGTGATCTCTCACATGGTATCAGAGCGGGTTGAGAAGTAAGTTTCAGATAGAGATTCTCTTCTTCCTTTCTTTGATTCTAAATCTGATCTCGTCAGATTAGATTTCATCCTATCTCAATGTAATAAGCCAGAAATTTGGCATCGTCGTCTTGGTCATTGTAATCATTCATTTATTGAGAAGCTTGTGTCCGGAGGACTTGTTCCGCAGTCTAGTTTGAATGTTGAGGTTGATCTTCATCTTTGTTCCAGTTGTCAATTATGTAAAAGTTATGTTCTTCCATTTCATTCAATAAATCAAAGAGCTTTTGTGCCTTTTAAAATTGTTTATTCTGATGTCTTGGGACCTACCCCGCAGCCTTCTTTATCGGGCAGTCGTTATTATGTTACCTTCATTGATAGTTACTCCAGATACACCTGGATTTATATTCTGTGCTTTAGTTGGTAATCAATTTTCAACTAAAATTCAATATTTTCATTGTGACAGTGGAGGAGAGTACTTATCGAAGGAATTTACTGAATTTCTCCAAGATAATGGAATAGGTCATCGAATATCTTGTCCACACACACCACAACAAAATGGTGTGGCGGAAAGAAAACACTGGCACATTGTAGAAAGTGTGTTGAGTATGTTACATGCCACTCATATTCCTTTAAATTTGTGGACGGAAGCCTTTCATTCAGCTATCTATGTCATAAATCGACTGCCAATGAAATTGCTAGCAGACCAATCCCCTTATTTTACACTCTTTGGGGTTCATCCTAACTATAATAAGTTGTGTGTTTGGCTGCATATGTTATGTTCACATTGACAGTTCTCAACGTGATAAGTTTCAGAACAAGACATGCAAGTGCAGGTTTGTTGGATATGCTGATCAATATAAAGGATATCGATGTCATGACCCCACTACCAGTCGCATCAGAGTTTCACGGAATGTCATATTTGACGAGACTCATACTGATGATTCAGGAAGTGCAGAAGGACACAGTAAGGATGCTGAAAGTTATCAGCCATGGCTTGTTGCTGAGGTGCTTGATCAAATGGCGACGCATGACGTACCCTCGTGTCACACACTATCTGCAGAACAACATAGTACAAATGTATATCCAAAAAAGGAAAGGTTGGCAAATACACAAGATATTACTATGCTTGTCGTTTCAGATGTCACAAAGTTTCAAGGGATTACCTATGTGCGGTGAAACAACGACAATGTTCAGCGACCTATTGTGCAATCCAGGAGGCCTGAGAGGATTCACCATCCCATTGAAAGATGGGTAAGTTATGACAACTTCTCTACAGACTTACAATTGTTCATCTCCCAGATTGAAAAGCATGATGAACCTACCAGTTTCTCACAAGCATTCATGTCAATCAAATGGGTTGAGGCCATGAATGAGGAAATAAAATCTTTACATGAGTGTGGGACTTGAGAGATTGTTCCCAGACCATCGAACAAGAATGTTGTAAGATCTAAATGGGTCTATAAAATCAAGTATAAACTCGATAGATCCATTGAATGCTATAAGGCGAGACTAGTAGCGAAATAGTTCACTCAAGAATACGGGCAAGATTATGACGAAATTTTCAGTCTTGTGATCAAGATGAGAACTATTTGATTAGTTCTGTCCTTATCAGTTCAGTATGAATGGACTCTAAGCAACCTTGATGTCAAAAATGCATTTTTGCATGACAGTCTCAAAGAAGAAGTGTATATGGAGCAACCCTCTAGTTATACAGAACATAGCCCCAACACACATGTTTGCAAGCTACAAAGAGCCATCTATGGGCTAAAACAGGCCTTTCGTTCATGGTTTGATAGTTTCTCTGTTGAAGTTCAGAGACATGGATTCGTTCGATCCCATCTTGATCATTCGCTTTTTATTTTTCGAGATCGTCAAGTACCCACCTTGATTTTTATATATGTGGACGATATTATTATTACTGGAAACTCTGATGAACACATAGAAGCTACTAAGATTTTACTGAGTCGCTAGTTCAAAATGAAAGATTTCAGGGTTTTGCGTTATTTCTTGGGGGTTGAGGTGGATCGACAGGATGAAACCCTTTCACTAACCCAACACAAATATATATTAGACCTATTGGACAAGGCAAGCATGAAAGATTGTAAACCACTATCCACTCCTAATGTCCTCAATCATAAACTCGGTTCCTAGGATGGGGAGGCATATGAAGATTCCAAGCAATATCGGAGTCTTGTGGGTATGTTTCAATATCTCACCTTCACTAGACCACACATTGTATATGCAGTGAATCAAGTCTCACAATTCATGCATGACCCATAAACAGAGCATATGGATGTTGTCAAGAAAATCCTTCGATACTTAAAAGGAACTCTTGGAGATGGTCTAGTTTATCATCAATCCAAGTCTAAAGAGGAACAACATCGACTGGATGTATACACAGATGCAGATTGGGCTGGAGATCCAGATGACAGGCGGTCGGTTTCTGGATATTGTGTCTTTCTTGATGGGAACTTGATAGCATGGAGTAGCAAGAAACAACGTGCAGTTGCACAATCTAGTACTGAAGCTGAGTATCGATATATGACAGCTGCTACGGCAAAGTCCACATGGCTAAGACATCTTTTGACTAAAGTTGGAGAATTCATTTTACCCACCACTCTCATGTGTGATAATCAAAGTGCCATACAGATTGCTTTTAATCATATTCACCATGGTCGCACAAAGCATATAGAAATTGATCAACACTTCATTTGAAAAAAGATAGAAGATAGAGAAATTGATCTTGCTTATATTCCTACGGCTGATCAAGTTGCCTATTTATTCACTAAGGGCCTTACCAGCATGCGTTTTTGGTTCTTGAAGAACAAGTTGTCCATGGTGCAAAACCATGCACAACTTGAGGAAGAGTATTGAGAATGAAGTGTACTGGTCTGGTTCTAGACCCAAATTACCCAAATTGTTTTCCTTGTATTATATTTAGAGGTTGATTTTATCGGATCTCAGCCAACAGACCCGATCCAGTTTGTATCACATATAATACTGAATATAGGGCACGATTCATCATAAGTGAATCGTGCCAGTCATTGCCGCCTCTCCCTCTTGCAAATCCCTTTCTCCTCTGCAGTAGATGAAGACTGGTAGAAGGTGCGTGATCTCTCACAGGAATATCTGAAGTGTCCATCAGAATCATGTACTTTTTCATTAGTTTAAAATGTAACCTTCACCTGTACATGTATACGTTAAGCATATAATCCAATTGAAGGTTTCAAGGTCAAAAAGTTTTTGCTGTACAACATGTTGAACAGAGAACTGCACACATCCATGCCTCAGTACATGGAAGTTTCACATAAATCGCATTTATAATGTTCAACTATTTGATATTCAGTTCATAACTAAATTTATGCGATTGATTAAATGGTTCAAAAATATGCATGCAAAAAAAAAAATCTCAGTGAACCCTATAAATCTGCTGAATAAAATCTTCATGAAAAGAAATCCTGAAAACTTAGAAAACATAAAACAAACACTATAATCATGTTTTCCTCAAACTTCCCAAAGACAACCATGCAAAATTAGCAGTCAAAAGAAATACCCTTACACTGCTTCCCTTACTAAAGAACAAAATTGTTTTCTTTCCTCAACGTGGGCACTCCACTACGAGCAAAAATCAAACCGCGGACTTCTTCTCCAGTAAAAAATCAATGGACAAACTCGATTTTAGTAGTTTCCCCAATAAGAAAAAAGCGATGTTCACCAACACCAGTATGGGAATTTCTTCTCCAATTAAAGATAAAAACTGCTTTCTTTTCTCAAAAAGTGATTCACCAATACCAAACATGGGCAATTTAGCACAACAACCATACAAAACGAATCAGAAAGTGCGGAAAGATTAACACTAACCTCGAGAGAAACGGGATTTGGATGTGGGTACTAACCGCCATGAGCCCAGTACCAGAGGGATCCAGCATGCTAAACACCTGACCCACGAACGCGGGGCCTCCCTTGAAGCTCGAATCGAGGCCGTCGATCCTCATGCTAGAAGGAAACCCAGAGGAAGCAAACGAGGAAGAAGAAGAAGACGCGCTCTTGCCCATCGCCGCGGCCGACGACGACGACGGGTTGTTGCGAGCGAGGTTAAGAACGGGCAAGTCGGTGAACAAGACGGGGAACTGCGTGGCCGAATTAGGATTTACCGGTGCGCTTTTGGTGCCGTTCGGGTGAATTTTGCGGAGGAAGTTGGTGGAGAAGCTCTTCGCCAGCCCCGCGACGAACTCCTGAGGCCGCCATGGCTGGAAATATCCGCCGGAGATCAGATTGTGGAGGGGCTCTTCGACTGTAGCCATCGATCGTGAGGATGCGAGTCTACGAGAGGTTTCCTCTGGTGGTCGCTCTCGGGGAGTGGAGGGCAGGCATCGGAGGTCCTCTGCCCCGGGGTCTCGACGAGAACCACCGCGTAGAGAAAAAGAGGGAAGTGCTATCCGGCAGATTTCCTTTTATATGCGGACCTCAGAATGGATCGGGACTGATTCAAATGGGTCGGGTTCATTCCAACAAGGTGTTACAGTCTTACAGATAATGGGTTAAAGGGTTATTTACAAATAATAATAATAAATTTTTTAATTAAAATCCATTCATAAGTGCTCGGAAGGGGTTTGGCGTAGTGGGATGGGACCTAGGTCGCTAGGCAGTTGGTCTAAGCTCAAATCCCATAAGTGTCACTCCTTGTGCAAGCCAAAGCATGGGGACTTCTCAAGGGCATGGGGTAAGCTCGTGGAGTTTTACGCTGCCAAGACAGCGACAGTAAGTATGATAGGCGGAACCAGTGCACTGTGATCAAAGACTTAGGGGTGTTTTCTCCGTGTAAATATCCAAAAAAAAAATGCATAAGGAAAATACAAGTATTTTCCTGTGTCACGGGCATATTTCCTTCAATGAGCCAGCACGGCGCGACGGTCCCTCCTCACCGCCGCAAGCCTACTTGTCAGTTCGCTTGCTTATCGCGAAAACTTGTAATCAAAGTGCAAGAGAAAATAGAGGGAGAGAAATTGCAAACACAAGAAGCAATCACAACGAGGGTGAACAAAAGAAAGTTCAACGCATTTACTTCATTCACAATTTTGCCCGCAGGCTATTACAGTTCAAGTATACGGGCTGCCCCTTCGAGGTATTGATTCACCTGAATTGTGCAGCTTACATCAGACTTAACAAAATCAAAACGGACTCTAAGCGCAATTATACAATGTAAGTCGCAAGGGAACATGCTCCCCCCTTCAAATCATGTGTCGTCCTCGGCGCCATCTGTTTCGTGGTAAGCTCTAACTTCTGTCGAGTAGCGGTTGTTCATTTGGAATGTAGGCTTCTATGTTGGTTTCGTTGTTTCCTCCCACTGTACCAAGTATTTCTTCACCTCTCCCAAGTAGTTGACCTTATGGCAAAGGATCTGACTGAAGTGCTTTTCGGCCTGTTGTGCTGTTGGGGCCCTCTGCATGATGGGAGCGCGTTGTGGCACACTGTGTTTTGGGTCTCTATCATCCGGATGGAACTGCTTGAGATTGCACACGTGAAACACCGGGTGCACCTTGAAGTATGGGGGCAACTCCAGCTTGTATGCCAGCTTGCCCACCTTCTTTTTTATGGTGAAGGGTCCTTCATACTTCCTTAGCAGTCTGTGGTGTCGCCCGTGGAAGATGCCTGTATAACTAGGATATAGCTTCACCAACACTTAGTCCCTAACTTGGAACCCCGTGAGCCGACGATGTTTGTCTGCCCACTTCTTCATTCTCTTTGCCGCCTTATGTAAGAATGCCTTCGCCAACTCATTCTGCCTGTGTCAATCGCAGACAAACTGATAGGTGAAGGATGGCCTTTTCTTTTCTTGTGCGACAAGAGTGTGCGAGGTTAGTGGCTGTTGTCCCGTGGCTATCTCAAATGGGTTGTTACCTGAAGACTCGCTCTTTTGCAGATTGTAACAAAACTTTGTCACATCAAGGAGCTTCACCCAATTTTTTTTTATTGGCACTAACAAAGCGCCTAAGGTACTACTCAAATATCTCGTTGATGTGCTTTGTCTGCTGATGGAAGCTTGTTGAAAACAGCAAATCAGAGCCAAGTAGTCGAAATACTTCACGCCAGAACTTGCCCGTGAAGCGAGCATCACGATCACTCACAATGCTCTTTGGTATGCCTCAGTGCTTCACCACATGCTTTACGAACAACTCTGCAGGGCACTCCTTGGAAGTTGGGATGAAGGTGACATACTTTGAGAAATGATCCACTACAACCAAAATAGAATTGAGGCCCTTTACCTTTGACAGACTAACAATAAAGTCTATGGAGATGCTATCCCAAGGACGTTTTGGAATTGGTATAGGCTCAAGGAGACTGACATCCTTCTGTTTTGTCCCCTTATCTTGCTGGCAGATGAAGCATGTTCGCACATACCCCTCAATGTCGTTTCTCATCTGCGGCTAATAGTAGCTATGCTCAAGGAGTGCTAAGGTCCGCTCCTGACCAGGATGGTCGGCCCATAGTGTATCATGACACTCCATAAGTAGTTCTCGGTTGAGGCTTCCCCACCGCGGCACGAAGATGCATTTTCCTTTTGTCACAATGAGGTCGTCCTGTAGCCAAAATCGTCGAGTCTTCCCTGCTTGCGCTAGAGAAACAATGTGTTGTGCAGGTGGATCGTGCTGTGTACCTTCGCAGATGCGGCTCAGCAATGCACCCTCCAAATGCACTCCAGAAGGTTGTGCATGCGCAACTACCAATTCAGCCCTACGGCTTAGGGCATCCGCCACAACATTGGTCTTTCCAACCTTATACTCCAAGGCAAAGTCAAACTCAGCCAAAAACATCTGCCATCGAGCTTATTTAGGCGTCAACTTCTTCTGTGTTTGAAAATAGCTCGTGGCCACATTGTCCGTCTTGACGACAAACTCAGCACCCAAGATATAGTGTCGCCAAGTCCTGAGGCAGTACACAATGACGGTCATCTCACGTTAATGCACTGTGTAACGCCTCTCTGCATCTTTCAGCTTGCGACTCTCATATGCAATCGGATGGCCATCTTGCATAATAACTTCACCAATGGCAAAGTCTAAGGCATCAGTGTGGACTTCAAAGGGTCTCAAATGATCAGGCAGTCGCAACACTGACTCCCTCACTAAGGCTTTCTTCAAGTCATCAAAGGCATCTTGGCACGCTCCTATCCAGAGCCATGCTTGATTTTTTTTTAACAAATCGGTGAGGGGCACAACAATGAGGGTATAGCCTTCGATGAAACGCCGATAGTAGTTTGTCAAACCAAGGAATGACCGTAATTCTGACACTTTGCTTGGCAGAACCCATTCCTGGATGACCCTTATCTTTTGCTCATCCATACGCAATGCACCATGCACCATAACGTGGCCAAAAAAGCTGATCTCCTCCTGTCTGAAGAGACACTTCTCTCATTTAACACAAAGGGCATTCTCCTTCAACACCTGAAACACGGTTCGCAAGTGCCCGACATGTTCCTCCATGTTGTTGTTGTAGATCATGATATCATCCAGATAGACTACCACAAACTTGTCTAAGTAAGGGTAGAAGATTTGGTTCATTAAAGTCGTGAACGTGGCTGAAGCATTTGTCAACCTGAATGGTATTACTAAGAATTCGTAAGCATCATAGCGAGTGACATAAGTTGTATTCGGCTCATTACCTTCAGCAATCCTCACCTGCCAATAACCCGATCGCAGATCTAACTTGAAAAAGATACAGGCACTGCCTAGCTGATCAAACAAGTCCACTATCAATAGTAATGGGTACTTGCTTTTCACCGTGACTTTGTTCAAAGCACGGTAATCCGCACATAACTGCTTGGAGCCGTCATGTTTCATCTGAAAAAGGATCGAGGCACCAAATGGGGCTTTCGATGGATGAACAATGCTTGCATCTAATATCTCATCTAGCTGCCTACGCAGCTCCTTCAGCTCAGCTAGCCCCATACGGTATGAAACCATTATAGGAGGCTTTGCTCCAGGGGTCAACTCAATCTTGTGGTCGACCTCACATCTTGGCGGACGACGCTTTGGCAATTTCGGAGGCATCACCCCCCGAAACTCCTCTAATAGTGGGGCTAGGGTCGGCGACACTGCTGCTTCTACATTTCTTTCTTTTGCGCACACTACAACTAAGAATGTCTGCTCCCCATGCTTGACACCTTTCTTCAGTTGCATTGCCGATAGCACTGAAGACTTGCCTTTCTGTGCAAGGCACTGCACTGTGTAGAACAGGTCTGACCCCATGATCGTTAACGTGTTAAACTTTGACAACATCATAACATTCTGGCTTTGCAGAAACTCTATACCCAAAATCATCTTGAAATCGTTCAGGGGCACCACAGAGAAGTTGGCTTTACCGACCCAACTCTCCACTTGAATAACCACGCCTCTTGCTTCACCAAAGATGGGCTTGGGCTCAGAGTTTACCGTTTTGATGGTTCTCTGCTTTGACTCAGGCTTCAAGCCCAACCGCTCTGCCTCTTCCCGCGAGACAAAGTTGTGTGTGGCTCCTAAGTCTATCATTGCTGAAATAGACTTTCCATTCATAATGACTTCCAAGTACATAAGTTCCTTACTGACCTGCATGTTCTTAGCCGCGTAACTTCTAGTTGCGTTAATTGATCGCATGGCCCCCATCGTTGGTTGCATCGTCTCAGTGTCACTACATTCAGTATCGCTGCATTCTTCCTGTGCAGTGTTGGCTTGGCCATCATCTTTCATGAAGCGCTTTGGGCATTGCCTGGCGATGTGCCTATAACCACAAAACCAGCATGTCACAATCACACCTTTGTTGCTATTGTTATGCTTTGTGTAGTTATGTTTCTTTTCGGATTGATGGCGTGTCGATGCCTCACCTTTAGCATCGTGTCACTCATCCTTCTTGCCTCCGTGGTCAGGCTTCTTCCCGACTTTGGTGGATGAAGTGAAAGACCTGCGCTGAGTGTCAACTAAAAGCTCAGTCGCCACATATGCATCTTTTAAAATACGAGGGTTGCTCCTTTTCACTTCAAACTGTGCCCATGGCTAAAGTCCCACAATGAACCAGTTGAGCATGTCGTCTTCTGGCATGTTAGGTATCTCCAGCATAAGCTTCTGGAATGTTCTGACATAGTCCTTCAATGAACCAGAGTGTTTGAGCTCACGAACCATCTGGTATGCCTGCTTCTGCGTGTTTTTTGGCATGAAATAGTTGCGCAACTCTATTTTGAAGTCGTCAAAGGTGTCTATCATGTATTGACCTCTCTTCATGTCACTGCGCTTCCGCCTCCACCAAGCGATGACATCTCCATCAAGTAAGGCTGCTACGACCTTAATCCTCAAATCCTCAATGATCACATTCTAGATATCCAAGTAGTCTTCTACTTAGAACAAAAAGTTCTCAATGGCCTTACTATCATGAGAACCATTGAATTTTGTGGGTCTTGGCACATCAATCTTTGATGACCTCTCACCATTTCTCACATTTAGGGTCACTGTCCGCTGCAACGTACGGTTCTTCAACTGAAGCTCCCTTACTTCAGTTTGCAAGTCGGCCACTGTAGTCGCCAACGAAGTGACCTGCCCCATTAGTAAGTTTATCTGCTCTTGCAGGCTCGCCACCACATCATTCAGTCCATTGAATGATTCACATGCGCATGAAATCACTTCCTTATGTGAAGTCACATCTTCCACCAACTTGTTAACAGTTGCAACCAACTCTTCTTGGCCCCGAGGTGAACCCATCTCCTCAGCTTCGTCAACTGCCTTGCCTTTGGTATTGCGCAAGTTTTGATAAAGCGCCACGATGTCTTGCTCACAAATCGCAGCCTGTCAGCGTGTCTGTCGACACCGACTCCGAAGTCTTTTCCCCAACACGATAATGAGCTCTGATACTACTTGTCACATGCCTATTTTTTTCAATGGGCCAGCGCGACGCGACGGTCCCTCCTCACCGCCGCAAGCCTACTTGTCAGCTCGTTTGCCGATCGCGAAAGCTTGTAATCAAAGTGCAAGAGAGCAAGAGAAAATAGAGGGAGAAAAAATGCAATCACAAAAAGCAATCACAACGAGGGTGAACAAAAGAAAGCTCAACGCATTTACTTCATTCACAAATTTGCCCACAAGCTATTACAGTTCAAGTATACGGGTTGCCCCTTTGGGGTATTGATTCACCTGAACTGGACAACTTACATCAGACTCAACAAAAGCAAAACAGACTTTAAGCGCAATTGTATAATGTAAGTCGCAAGAAAACACCCCAATTGATCGTGGTTAATAAACTCAAATTTATACTAGTGTTCACCTCATTAACTGTCTCCAGCTCTTTCCGTGCCCATGTCATAAAGATACGTGGACACGAAGATGTTCGTTTGGCAAGTTCATAAATTTTTGAAAAATAAGACATGAGGATGCAAAGTTTTTTGGTTTTTTAATCAATAAAAAACTAGTTTCTATATATTTTAATGTTAAAAAATATACTTGTTATTGAAATAACATTTTATAATATTAAAATTTTAATATAATATTAAAATATTATCCTTGTCAGTTCGTGTGTTGGTGTCCGTGTCCACATGTTCGGGCGTGTGGCCAAGGACACACCACCAAAATGGTGTCCCTTGATATAGTTATGCACCTTTTACGGATGCCGACATATTGGATTTTATCCCAATCCAGCTTGACTATATCCAATTATAATCAGTATTGATTTTCTACTATCAGATCTGACAAATATCTGGATTTGACATATATCCGATCTGATTACACATAAAGAATTAGATTTGACATGAGCTTTTTGCCGTTTGAATCCAATATCCAATTAATTGGATCAAGTATTGGCCATGCCCGACCCGAATACAAGACGTTTTACATCCCTATTACCCTTTGTGATCCTTTGATTTCGTGGTGGAATAAGGAGGGTCGAAAGATAATTAAGCTGCATCTGCCTTTAGAAGGATAAAATAGAAAAAATATATTGAATGAGAAAAACAAATGGGGAGAAGATTCATGAGCAAAAATCGACATTTTTTAAAAGAAATGATGAGTTTGTGTAAAAATAGAAATGGCCAACTGAGCTATACTTTCAGCTAGCCCTAATGGGGTTTGGCGTAGTGGAATGGGCCTAGGCCGCCGTGTATGTTCAAATCTCACGGGTGTCACCTCTTGCGCAAGCCGAAGCATGACTACTCCTTTGGGGCAAGACGTGAGCTTACAATGTTTTACGCTGCTGGTACAGTAACCGTAAGGACGGCAGACAGAGCTAGCGCCGCTAGGTCTCTGTTTTTGGGAGCGGTTTCTCCATGTAAATATAAAACAAACAAGTTATACTTTCAGCTAACTATAAAGTAAATAATGTATACATTTGAATTATTGAATTTTTGAACATGAACTTGAATTGTAGAAAGTGTTTGGATACATTTTCATGAATAATCTTAAATTACAGATAATAAAGGCTGAAATTTCTATGGGTTTGATGCGGGGTTGATTCGGGTCTACATGGTATATAACCTGATCTATATTCACATTAGTCTTGGTGTGGACATGGATATAGCTCAAAGCCATGTCTCAAAACTTGGCAGGGGAAAATCTCATTATTACATTTAAATTTTAATAGTTAAAATACCTACAGAATATACAGCATATAAAATATTTAAAAAAATATTAGCAGAAAAATGAAAAATAACTATTTAGATGTGTACACAAAAATAGAAAATGAGGTAATATCGTGATATTTTGGAAATGGCATGAATTTATTGCATGCATGACAAATTTTATATATTTTCAGAACAGGACTAAACTGACAAAATACAATTCAATCTACCCGACCTATCGTATGCATCTCACATGGATATGGGATTTGTAACCCAAAAAAACAAAGCAAATTTTCAATTAGGGTCAAATTTTTACCCTTAATGTCAAAAAAGGTTCTCATTTTTCTGAATTTCTGACATGACCTATAGGTTTCCTGAAACTAGGGATTTCATGTTCACATCAACTGGTCCAGTTGACCGGAAACCAAACCTTATAGGGTCCAAGTATGGTGATAAATAAGAAGATCCGATTAAGATCTGGGTTCAGGTTCGAAGGTCTGATTAATACATGAACCTCTAGACCCAGGCCCAACCTGAGTTCCTGTTAAGACCTGCATTTTTTCAACGTAGAAATGATACAAAATATGTGTTACTGCTGTGTCAACATTATTCAGTTCTTATGCAGCGAAAAACAAATACAAATTCTGGGATGGTCTAATTGGTTAGATATAAGTTAAACTAATGTCTTAGTTATCAAAATATGGTGAAGAGGATAGTTGGTGCTCAGAGGTTTTCTGCCATAGATGTGCCTTGAATAGCTGAACAAGATCTATGTGGCTGTGTATTTTTGTGGCTTGACCAACGATTTGGTGTTCAGACTCTTAAAATACTAAACAATTGGTGCAGAAATTGGCACCCTTTTTTGTCTTCCTAGGAAGCCATCTTCAAATTTGCCATGGCCGCAAAAGGTTTCTTGTAATAACATTTAAGAAAAGCAGGAATCTGCCATCCCTCTAGGGGTATTGACTGGTTGGCATCTGGTTGGATCCATGGGTTTCAAGGCACACTCTGACCATGAGGGAACACTTCCAGGTCTGGGTCCTACTGGGTCTGTGATAATCGGATCCAGGTTTGGGCCACCAGCTATGACTTATTTAGTGAATCCCTTTCTCCCTTTAAATCTTTGTGAGATAAGTTGGAATCTATGTTGGGCACTGTTGGAACTGAGCCCTACAGATTGAACCTAATAAGCCTTTTTATCCACATTGGTTGTCCAGGGCCAGCCCCTATTTGTTGAGAGTTCGGTTACATCTTACTCATTGACAGCTCTGCAAGTTTCCAAGTTATTAAACTAATATCTATAAAAATGCTAGGGGATGCTTTCCCTGTCACAGTCAACTTTTGGTATTATATACACAACTAAAAAATCCATTTTTATATTGTTGTTCCTCCTAGATCCAGTGAGACACTACTCTGTGTCCAACTGAACAACTAAAAGGCAACCAACAAATGGTGCATGTATAGGTCTGAAGTTCATTAAAACAACAAATGCACCAGAAATACTTGCATTTTAAAGTTTTAATCTGCTTAAAAAATGGATGTTAAATATATAATTGGATTGCTTTTACAGTTTTACTTCAACATGGATTCTTATGGGTTATACAACATATGACGCTGGTGCTCCTCTGACATAGCTTGTACAGGCCCAAAGAAAGCTTAGTTGAGAATAAATACGGTGCATACCACACACTCCTGAGAGAAGCCAACTAGACCTCGCATACTTCTGTGAAGTTTGATGAATGCTCGAAGTTTGACATCTCCTTAGATCTAAGAATCGATTCCAATGTGGCTGATTTGAGCGAAAGAATGTCAGTTGCATTAGAACCAGTTCCTTCAACACATTTGTTGTCCTCCAGATAATTGATTATGAGCAAATAAGCATCTTCCAACCATCCAACTTTGCCGAGCCCATCAATGAGAATTGCACAAGTGGCCTTGGTAAGCTTGACTCCATAGCCACACATTTCAACAAATAGATAAAAAGCTGAATGCATGTGGTGAGATTTGCACAAGAAACTAATATTGAAGGTGATGGAATCCAGCTGAATCCCAGAAGCGCACATTTCTTTTATAATAATTTAACAGCAGCAATATCTCTAGCCTCTGCAGAAACCATGCAACATGACATTATATGCACAAGTATTAGGAACTAAATCAACTTCCACAATCTGCGTGAACAAACTGCTAGCCTCATCGATTCTACCAGTTTTAATAACTCCATGCAAAGTAACCGTGTAGGACACTTCATCAAGGCAATAATTTTCAACAATAGCCTTTCTAAACAATCTGACGGCTGCATGGAATTTACCAGCTTTAACAAGCCCATTGAACAAGGCAGTGTGAACATGGACATCAATACTAGAGTTGCTAACGAGAAGTCCATGGTAGATTGATTGCATAATCAACTCTCCCTGCTCTGCAGAGCCCACTTTGTAATGCAGCATAACTAAAACTTTCTGGTAAAATGCCTTCCACCATATAATTGTACAACTCCAAGGCCTTTAATGCATAGCCCGTGTTAGAAAGAGCACTCATAAGTAAAATATAACAAACAAGATCAAGTGATATCTCTGCTCTGAATAATTCAAACAGAACCATGGAGTCCCTAGCACAGCTTAGAGTAGACACCAAAGAGCTAAGAATATGAATTCGGTTCTACTTTTTTCTGGCTCAATTCGAGAAATAATGCTATTGCATCACTGCTTTGGCCCAACTTACAGAAATAATGGATGAGGACATTGTAAAGAACCAAATCAGGGATGCATCCCTTCGATTTCATATCATGCCAAACATCCAACGCTTCATCAAACATCTCGGCTTCGAACAATCCTTTGATAAGTGATGTATATAAGCACATTTGGGCAGCACCCACATTTTCCCATATTTCTCAGCATTTGAATGGCGATATTAACCCCGCCAATTTTACAAAATCCATCTATCAAGACACTCCAGGAAGTTATGGAGAGTTCATGACATTAAGTAATCATAAGGGCTAAACCAGAGTTACCGAAAACACACATTCATAAGGGGAAGCGCGGTTCCCCGAGACGCGCTTCGAAAGCGCGGAATGTGGCGCTTTCAAAATGCACGAGGAAGCGCACATAAAAAAGAAGAAACGCATCCCACTTTAAAGGAATACACATCCCCCTTTAAAGGGAAATGCGTCCCCCTTTCATGGGGTACGTGTTTCCCTTTAAAGGGGGACGCGTCCCTCTTGACAGGGGGACACATTTACGAAATATCTTTTTTATCCTTTTTTAAAAACGAAATTAACACATGAAAAATAAGAAACTAAAAAAATTATTTTTTTGAATAAGGGCAAAATGGACATTTTAAAAAAATCGTGAAAACTTAATAATGAAGGCTTAGGGTTTTGTTTTTCACCCGATTCCTCTCTCTCTCTCTCTCTCATTTTCGACCATCGATGACCGGCGACCTCCGACGATCTGCGACCTATGACGACCGGCGACCTCCGACGACCGGCGACCTCCGACGACCGATGACCTCCTTCTTTGTTGACATCCGACGACCGAAGACCTCCTCGAGCGACGTTGGCAATGTCTTTGTTCAGGTATGTTCTCCTCTCTCATCCAGTGACATCCGGTGACCTCTCTCTTTCGATTCGCTCTCCTCTTTCATCCACTATTCTTGGTTGTTCAGACGATAAAAAATATTAGACTGTGATACGTGGAATCAGCGAGCACAGTTACCATAGATGTGTTGGTACACCCCCTATGATACGGGCTTTAGACTCGAATGATCAAGATTGTTTCCTTGTATAGACTCGAATAGGGGCTATCGCCCCCTTGTATAGGAAAAGTTGTGGGTACACCCCCTGTAATACGGGCAGAACACTGACTGTCTTTGCTAATTCGGGTATCCGTTTTCTGATTTGGGTTTTAGATGAACATAAAAAGATCTAATTTCTTTTAATAACTTTTGCTGAGATTTTAATTCTATTTAAATTAGATATGTTGGTTTAAATGTTGATCTGCTTATTTCTTGTACTAGGTTCACGAATGATCAAGATTGTTTCTGTTTGAAATAAATTGATTGGAGTTATAGATTTTTAATATGCATCCTTCTAAAATGGGTTCACAGTTTCACACTATTTGTAGTTAAATCGATTGATTGATGCTTGTGTTCCGATGTTTATTACAGACAGGTTTTCAAGAATCATATATATGACCTTATGGGTTTTATACACAAATTTTGCTATATGCATTGGGTCTTGAACTCTTGGCTGATTCATGTACTGATTCGTTAAATTTGATTTGATGGGCATTAAACCAAAATTTTTGATAAGAATAAACAAAACTATAGTCTGCAGTTCTTTTTAGATTGGATTTATCAGGCTTCTACCTATTTGTGATTTTCTGGTTTAAATTAAATCTGTGGTGTTTCAATTGTCATGTTTGTTTGAGATTTAGTTTAATTAAACTTGAATTTTAAGGCTTGATGCTTTCCTCTGTATTCATTATGGGTGTTAATGCTATTAGAAAAAGGAAATCTGATTGGTTTCACAGTTCTGAAATTTAGATTGTGACTGCGAAGCTGTGTGATACATATTGTTTGGATTATTTTAAGAAATGAGCATGATTAGTTTATGTGCGCTGACACTGAAGTTGTTTAGTAAACCCCACAATATTTTACGGGAATTCGATTGCAAGAGACGTTCATGGTTCACTTTGGGTCTCTTTTTTTTCCTTTTGTTTCTGCATTCCACTCTCCATCTTTTGATGTTAATAATAGTTTTTTTAAAATGTTCTAAAATGATTCCTATACTTTTATGATGCAGGTATATTTGCCTGTTCTTTGCTTCATTAATGACAATCACAAGATATGATCACGATAATTTTGATGACGATGATGATTCTTTGTATAATTTGAAGCATGAATCGTCTAGTGGTGTTGGGAAGGACAATGCAAGAAAGGGCAAGACCAAGAGGTCTTCTGATTGTCCATATCAGTTTGAGGACAGAAATGAAAATTGTTTTGATGAGGAAGATGAAGAAGAATATGACTTGGATGACTACTATTCTGAAGATGACCAAGATGATGAACCACCTAGCATGCATAAAACAACAATGCTATGGCGCCATGTATTGAAACAAAAGAAGAGTGGGCAAGGAAAGCAAGATGGAACCGAGGTTTTTATGTGCAGGCACTGCAAAAATATTTATCATGAGTCATATACTCGAGTTTTTGCATATCTCATAGGATCTTTAAAGGGACAAAGTGTTGGGATTGCCTTTTGCCCTGTAGTTGCAAAAAATGCAGAATTGGCAAAAAAAATTAAGAGGCAAGTTCGCAGAGTAGAGATTTCATCAAGTGCATTTGAGTTGAGAAGATCAAGAATTGATAATCCGAAGAAGCCTATTAGTATGACTACATCATCTAGTGGAAGCCGAAAAATAGTTGATATTCGTGATACCTTTAAAAAGGTAGAAAGAGATGATGTAGATCACAAAATTATTAGATTTTTTGTGTACAAATGACATACCTTTCAATGTGCTTCGATCACCATATTAGGAAGAGATGACATCTGCAATTAGTAAAGTGCCTGGATATAAACCCTCATCATATGAAAAGCGCGAACAACGTTGCTTGACAGTGAGAAAGAGTGTGTTCACAGAGAGTTAAATGAATTTCGAGAAAAGTTTGAGGAGTTTGGAGTTTCCATTATTTCAGACGGTTGGACAAATATCAAGAACAAACACTTGATAAATATACTTGCCTCAAACTATTTTGGCTCGATGTTCTTATATGCAAGCGATTTTTCTAATATGCAACAGTCAGCTGCAAACATTGCCGAGTTTTTGAAGACGGGATTTAGACTTGTGGGGCCTTTTAATGTAGTGCAAGTGATTACAGACAATGCAACAAATTGCAAGTTAGCAGGTGAAGAATTAAGACAAACGTATAAGTATATTTTTGGGTCACCTTGTGTTGTGCACACACTTAATTTGATCTTTAAGGATTTGACACATGAGTTTCATTGGTTGGGAGAAACATATTTGCAGAGTAAAGAAATTGTGAAGTATATTACAAATCATTCAAAGGCACTAGCAATCTTTAGAAGCAATAAAAAATTAAAGTTAATAAAGATTGCAAAAACAAGGTTTGCTTTGCATTATACTACTTTGAAGCATTTGCTTGATGTGAGGGAGAGCTTGAGGCTCACAGTAATTTCAGATAGATGGAGCGAGTGGAAGCAGTCATGCACGGATAAAACTATGAAAAAATGGTTGTTACAACAGAAACAACTGTTCTTGACGAAGAATATTGAGATTCTATACGTTTAGCATTATTGATTACAAAACTCATACATAAGATGATTAAATTTTGTGATCAAGAAGGCCCTATAATTGGTGAAGTGTATGAAAACATGGACAACATGTTGGGGGAAATCAAAGACAATCTAAAAGGACAACCAAATTTGTATGAAAAGATTATTAAGATTGTCTCAAATAGATGGGATAGAATGAATGTGCCTCTCCATAGTCTAGCCCACATGCTTACTCCAAAATATTACGAGTCGGAGTATCTCAAGATCCCAGCAGCAGGAGGGGTCAAACGAGTTTCTCCTGGTAAAAATTTTATTCTATCTATTTAATAAAGTTTAAAGTTTAATGATTTAATTATTTTATTATTTCATTTGCATTTTCTTGTTATAGTTATTAAACATTTTTTTTGCAGAAAAGGATAATGATATCTTAGACGGTGCAATGCTCACGCTTGAAGTGATATCTGTTAGAAATGAAGAGCTATCTACACTTTATAGGTCACAACTTATGGCTTTTACATCAAGAAGTGAAAGATTTAGCTAAAATGCAGCAAGAATAGATGCACTGAATTCTACAATGTCGATGCTTAATTGGTTGCATTTTTATGGTGGTGATACACCTGAGTTAGAGCATTAGCCATTAAGGTTTTATCTCAACCTATTAGCACATCTTCTGCAGAAAGAGTGTGGAGCACCTATAGTTATATTCACAATGTTAAAAGAAATAGGCTCAATGAAGATCGTGCTGATACCTTAGTGTATATTCATTCCAATCTTTGATTGATTGACAGGTATGATTAAATTATGTTGTACTTTTATTTTGGTATTTTTTTCTCTTTTTCTATCATTGATTATTTATTACCATTCATATTTTATATTCTTATTATAAAAAGGTGCAACAATCGTTACGAAGAAGGACCTAGTCGAAAATGGGATATCAATCCAGAACTTCCTATTGTAGAAGAAAATACGTTGAGATTAGAGGACATGCGTTGAAGATATTTGGATGATAATGCACAACAATCAAGCACTATTTTCAAATCCAAACCCAAAGATGCACAAACAAGAGCTCTATTACCTCCAATAATCATACATATAAATAAAGTTGAAGAGAATACAAATCAATCCAATAACGCTAATAGAACTGCAGATATACAAGAGCGACCATCAGTTCCTCAAGGTCAGATTGATCATTTCTTTAGCAGAAGACCTAGGCAAGGTATATTGATATTGTGTTTTTTATATTTTAAATTATAGTTTTTGAACATTTTAATTTTTTAACGTATTCATTATAGAAAATGAAGGAAGGAGCAGAAGACATGGTCGTGGAGGACAAGAAATACGTGATGATGCAGAAAGTTCTCGATCTATTGTTGACTTGAAGGAGAAGAGAAAGATGACAGATTAATAAACTCTTGAATTATTAATTATTTTTTTAATAATGTAGTTGGAGTAGTCCAACTTAAAAATTTTTATGTTACTTTTTTGTCATGGTCTTTTAATATTTTGTTAGTTTGATATGTACTTTTATTTTGAATCTTGAATGATGAAGTGAAGTAGTGGATTATGTTAATTTTAAGTTTGAAGTTTAGAACTTTGTAACTTATAATTTACAGTTTAGAAATTTATAGCTTAAAAATTTAACCATATCTCTATATAATCTTTGTGTTTATTGATTTCTCATTTTCTATGTTGCAGAGATGACAAGATTTACAACAATTACAACATCAAATAACAAGTCATTTGAATCTTTTGTTGAAAAAGGTATATTTTTTAATCAAATTTAATTATTTTTTAATGCATTATTTAGTATTTGTATGCATTTGTTAAATGGTTGCAACAAGAATGCGAATTATGATCTTCTCTTGATGTATGATTTTTTAAATGCTTGACAGTTGCAATATGATGTATTTGTTAGATAATTATAACTTATATTATTTATTGTCTTATATACATGTTTTATTTTGTTAATGATAACATAAATCTTATTTTTTGATAAAAAAATATATAATATTATAATTACATTTTTGCTTTCCTTTCGATTCTTATTCGCTTCCCTTTCGCTTCTCACTCGAATCCTATGTCGCTTCATTCTTTGCTTCCTAGGTCGCTTCCAAGATGCCTCTTAGGTCGCTTTCGAAACGCTTCCTAGGTCGCTTCCGAGACGCTTCCTAGGTCACTTCTGAGACGCTTCTTGGTTCGCTCTTAAGTCATCTCGCGCTTCCCGCTTCCGCTTCTTGTATCGCTTCCCGCTCCTGCTTCCTCGACTGGCAACTCTTGGCTAAACACGGGTAACAAATCTATCACCCTTCTTCATTCAAAAAAAAATCCAACACCCTTCTTGCCTTGCACAAACAATTCACAACCATCATATATATCTCAAGATTAGGATAATATCCATTGCCCACCATAACTTTCATAAGCCTCTGAACATTAACAAAATCACCCAACTTGCATAAATTATTAATTGTGATGTCGTACGTCAAGTAATTCGGGAATTGGCTATCGTTAAGCATTGACATTGTAGCATCCGACCGACCAATTTTGAACAAGATATCAATTTGGGGAGGAAGCCAAGCTTGAACATCTCTTGGAAAGCCTCTAATGCTAGTTCATACATACCCCTTGCCAAGACAACATCATCAGAACAAGAAAAGCTTGAGCTTTTACCACACAACCAATCCTCTCCAATTCTCGAACCAAACTATTGACGATTTCCAACCGATCAGTGTGGTGTTAGACGATTAGAAGAGCGATTTCACAAGTTTGCGACTCGTGGAAGTAACCAGGCTGCCGGAAAAACCACAACAAGAGGGCGAACACCATGATATCCGATGGGCATCAGTTAACGGTGTGGGGAGTGAGATTTTCATGGTATGCGAATCCGAAATCAATCTTTTTTTGGCATTTCCCCATGTTGGTGTCTCAGAATTTGGACTCTTTGTGAATGGTGGTGATGGACTACATCTCTGAGGCATACTGTGGTGAAGAGGGCAGTGCTTTGAGTGAGGATGGGAAGAAGCCCCCATCTCAATCTCTTCATCTACTCATTGTATATAGGTTTGAACGATTTTGGGCATCTTAAGGCAAACAAAAGTAGCAAGAAACACTAGCAAGAGAGATACAGATAGCATGTGTATTGTCATCCGAGAGAGAGATGAAAGAAACATAACATTCAACAAAAAGTTGAGCCCACAAAAACAAGAAAACAACAACAAACCCAAAACAAAGGGCCGAAAGCACAGAGGCAAAACACAAAAAATAGGAGAACATAGAGATCAGTCAGGTCTCAAGGAAGAGAAGGCGACTGAAGGGAGCAGATAACATGGGAGGAGAGGCGCAAAATGGCTTACACATTAGCCAAGATACAATGGACGAGCTTATTAAAAGCAACCAAAATTTGACGAAAGATCGCATTGTTGCGAGTCATCCACACAACCCACCAATAAGTAAGAAGCCAAGTTCTCCAGATCAGCCGCCACTGCTTGCAACTGTGAACCCATGATAGACCCTACAGAAGGTTGAGCACGAAGAATTCCTGTCTCATGATTACTTCAGGCTGATTCTACGTACTTTTAAAGAGATCCACAAAGATTGGGCAGGCCCAAAACATATGGTAGGTGGATTCTTCCACCACTTGGCAAAGGACGCACCTACTCGAATATTGAAAACCCACATTTTTAAGGAAGTTGTTCGTCTGTACCCTATCGTGTAAGATTAACCAGGCTAAGAACCGAGAGCTGAGAGTTGGCCCATTCATCCATAAAAGATGCTCAGGAAGCCAGTCAACCCCAAGAGGAAGGAGAGACCGATACAGAGTTTTGATGCACAAAACGCCGCTAGGCACAATTGCCCATTGCAAAAACTACGTGTCAGGACCGGGATCATCATCTTGCAGGAGGACGAAAGACATGGCCTTAAGCAACATGCGATGCAAGTGCGAGATATAAATCCTGCGGGGACGACGAATATAATGGATCGACTCAAGGAAATTGTGCTTAGCATGGAGCAGAGGAGCACACAGATTGCCTGGATGGTGCACCATCCAACATTGCTTCACGACGAGAGCAATACTCTTTAGTTTGGGAGCGAAGATCCCCAGACCAGCCATACGCCTTGATAACACCAATGAGTTCTATCCAATCAGGTAGCGCTTAGTCTGAAGGTGAGAGCCAGACCAAAGAAAATCCGCCATCAAACTGAAGAACTTCTTCTCTACACCCTTGGGCATCAGAAACATGGACATAAAAATTTTCGGGATAGAGGACAAGACGTGCCTAATAAGGGTAAGCTGACCGGTGATGGAAATGTAGGAAGCCTGCCAGGAAGAAATTTTGGTCTGGAATTTTTGGATAGTGGCAATCCAAGAGGCTGAGGGGATGCACTTTATTTGTAAAGGGAGACCCAGATAAGAAATAGGTAAATCCGAAGTTGCGCAGCTAAAAATTTGTTGTCCGACAGCCAGTAAGGAAGATGGGGCATTGAACATGGACATACAACATTTACTGTCATTAAAGGATAAACCCGAAAGAGAGAGGAAAAACTGAAGGATGAGCTTGAATCTCAGCATCTATTACACGGAAGCATGGCCGAAAATGATCATGTCGTCAGCATAGGTGAGAATATGATGAGAGAATTCGTGGATGCCAATGTGATCGATTATGCCTTTATCTGCTGCCTTCTTGAACAACACCACGAGACCCTCGACAATGGTGTTAAATAACAAAGAGGAGAGAAGGCAGCCTTGCCGAATACCGTGCCCAAGCTTGAACTGCCTACCTCTTGCTCCGTTAAGCTTAATCAAAGAGTGATCATTTGATACCAGTTCACGCACCCATCGAGAGAAACGACGACGGATACCGAAGTTGGTAAGCATGTGTAATAAGAAAGGCCAATAGACCGAGTCGAAGGCTTTATGAAAGTGGAGCTTGAAAGAGAAGAAATGTTGGTCGCTGATATGCAAAGAGTGAAGAACTTCTGATGCCAAGATGAATGAGTGTTGAATCCGACTATGGGGGATAAAAACGAACTGAGAGTCTGAGAAGATTTGAGCAGCCATGACTCTGAGCCTATTGGCCAAAACCTTAGCAATAATGCGGTAGAGCGCACTCATAACCGAAATCGAACGAAACCTTGAGATATCAGAGGCTGCCACATCCTTCAAGATGAGAGAGACAATTGCTAAGTGCGTGTGAACCGGCAACCGACAACCGACAGTTGCGATGAAACTCAGCGAAGACATTGATAACGTCATGCTAAATGCAAGACCAAAAGATACAGAAGAAATCCACGGGAAAGTCGTCGTAGCTAGAAGCTTTTCATCCTGAAAGACCGTTGATAGCCGAAATGATTTCAGCGTCAACGAACTTGGATTGCATAGCTCTGGCTTGAGATTGATCAATAGCCCGTACGAGAAGAAGGCCAATAGTGCCATCGGCGAAGGTCTGGGCAGTATAAAGGGTCTTGAAATAGTGAAAAAACCGCTGGAAGGACATTGTCGGCGGAGTAGCTGACTCCCTCAATGGAGAGAGAGAGAGAGGTCGTCAGTGACGTTCCTATATGAAAATGTGGCATTTACCAACCTTATGTCATGCTTTCTTTCTGGTTCTCAAGTATTTATGGTTTTATATTGCATTTTGTACTTGGAAATTTCATGATGTGCTTAAGACAGGCATTCTCAGTCAACGGATCGAGTCTTGGGACGGATACCCGCCCAATCTAATGTCAAATTACCAGGTCTGGCAAAATTAAAAGAGATCCGAACATGAAAATAGTTGGATCCGAGATTCTCTTTCAAGATCCGGCCGGGTGCAGAATATGTTACATATAAAGTCTGATCGGATAACTGACCCAACAAAAATTATAATCTGATTTTGTAATACGGTTCGGTCCGACCCAATCTGTGTACATTGAGTAAAAATGTCAAATCCTCCCTGCTTGAAAAGAAGTCAACTAGTCACTATGCTGATGTCACAAAGACACGTGGATACGAGGACACGTGATGCTGACTCGACTCATAAATTCAAAATTTTCAAAAAAAGACACAAGGACACATATTTTATGAAATTTTTAATCAATAAAAACTATTTTTTGATATTTTATTATTAAAATAAATTTTTATTGAAATAATACTTAAAACTATTAAATAATATTAAAATATGTGACATAGCTCTGTCAGCGCTGACTCTGCTACCATTCATCTTGTGGATGGACGGCCTTCCAAACCCAAGGTTTTGGATTTATTTTCATCCGTTCATTTTGGATGCTCTAAATGCCCTTCATCTAGAGCATCAATGGCTTTGAAAAAATTGTGAGACCCATCTAAGATACAACATAGTCATGGTGCTTGGAAAGACAGGATGAACGGCCAGAGCTGCCTCTGATCTGATACCCTTTGATTTGATACCCTTTTGTTACAATTTGCCAATTCAAATTTTACTAGTTATGATTAAATTTCACCTCATGTAAACCAACCTGACCTGGCAGTGAGTTTTATGAGGGTTGGGAAAGGTAAGCCAGGATGGCAGTGGACTGGGGCGGGGGCGGGGGACAAGGTCTCCACCCCCGCCCCATTTCAAAATTCTGCCCTCCATCCCCGCACAGGTCTTGATTTTAACCTCCATCCTAGTTTCATGTCCTCCATCTCCGATCCAAACGAGGCAAGGCAGGGCCTCATTTTCCCTCGGTCCACTGCCATCCCTACAGAAGGATCGGGGATGGGGTGGGGCGGAAAAAAACATAAGTCCATCCCCGCACGGGTTTTGATTTTAACCTCCATCCTTGCCTCTATCCCCGGTTTCATGTCCTCCATCCCCGGTCCAAATGGGGCAAGGCAGGGTGGGGCCCCATTTTCTCCAGTCTACTGCCACCCTAAGCCAGGGTTAGGCAAACCCCTACCATTTATACAACTATACCATTGGGTTTTGAACATGCAACGTCCCAACACAAGGTGACGCGCACTAGCTGCTCCTACCAGACAAGCTGAGCCCCCATTGGTTGGGAATTGAATCAATAAATGTTGTTGGATATGGGATCTCATGTATGTTACCCGACCAAGTACTCCAACTTGAACCTATACCCGACAATTTGTTACATGGTTCGATATAGCTGCGCCCAAACGGGTCGGGTACCTGACTTGTTGACAGCCATGGCCCATTCATCTTATTGCATACGGTAGGCTGCTCGGGTTTGTGTGAGAAAAAAATACTCTACGTCAATTCATTTCTCATTTATATTATCAACCTTAAAGACTACCAAAAATCCAAGAACATTGGCAACAAGTCCTTGGAGAGGCTCTTCCAAAAAAGAAAACAATTCCAATTCTCATCACACATCAATTCTCTGAGTTGCCAAATCATTTCCATCAATTCCTTCCGAATACATTCTCTTGGTAGTAACCTTGTTTAAATTCGGAAAATTCCACGGATTTTTTTCCTTCTGATTGAACAGTAGCCATAATGGATCTGGAATCCAATCCCACCCAATTCCCTCAATCCAAAGACATCATAAGGGAAGCTACTTTCCGTTGAAAGAATGCTTAGGAGCAAGTGCTTCCCCATAAGGAGAGGTATGAACCCATTTTTGACAAAAAAGATGTTTTTTTACATTTATTACAGGGGTTTCATAACATATTCTCAATAGAGATGTTTGTTTCACTATTTCTGAGAAAGAGGGCCTCTTTCATAGGAAAGGGCATGAAACAAACACCCCCTACAGATCTCAATTTAACAACATTCAGCAGCTTTGTATGACAAATTTGGTCAGAGCATTGCCTGTGCTAGATGCTTATGCATTTCCACGTACTGATCAATTCTATTCACTTTGTTCATCGTGCAACCAACAAGCCAGAAACGCTCTTTACCGATACTACAAAGGATCAACATAACATCAAGATTCCTAGGCACCCATCTTCAAAGTTCATGAACAGTGCCCACAAGGGTACGAATCATCTGGTAGGTGACTCATAAACATCACCAAGTTGATGGGACATCATGAATTTGAAACACATGGGTGTGTGTCCATGACTAGCCGATGTGGCATAGGCTCACATGACATTCAGGAATACAATGGCAGATTCATATACATAGCGGATTTGCATAGGCATCTATATGACGTTCATGAATGCATCTATAGATTCGCCTACATGGTAAGTTATCATTCGCTGCTGTATGACCTGCGTGAATGAAATTGCAGATTTATGTTCATAATAGATTTGCATATACTGATGTATGACATTCGCAAGTGAAATGACAGGTTTATGATCATAACAGATTTGCATATGCTGCTGTATGACGCTCGCAACTGCAATGACAGATTTATGATCATAGTAGATTTGCATATGCTGCTGTATGACATTCGCAAAAGAAATTTACAGATTCACAAGCATAACCGATTTGCATATGAGCAGAATTACCTGCTAGAAATATTGATTTTTCCTGCCCCTGCAGTGCATTGGGAGTGATCAGGACTACACGATCATCTAAATTTTTTTTTTGATTAGCGATCGAGTATGCTGATCTAGGTTTTTGAACGGATTATTAACTAGAATTAAGAAAGGAAAACTGTAATAAATAATGGCACCAACATTTGTGACTTAGAACTGGTATTCATTATAATCAGGAAAATCGAACGCAATGTTATTCAAACAAATTGCTGATACATGCTAGACTTTACATAGCATAAAAAAGAGAGGATGCAGCCAATTTTTGGCCTTAATCAGTTCTTAAAGAACCATGGAAAGGAACCTGTGACTAGACCATGAGTTCCTTGCAAGAAGATGGCTGGTTCATTCTCTTCAATGGCATTTGAGTTGTTCATAATAAGCATGACTCTCATAACTGGAAGGAACCTAACTCTTGACCATGCCGCAAGAGTATGACTTTTCTGCCAGCTTCCCATTCAAGCCGATAAGAGAGATCAATATTCTGAGCCAGAACTTTCAAACAGTCTGCATCTGTTGTTCCCCTTGTTTTCTCCTACAGCAAGAATCCCAAAGATGTTCACAAAATGAAAAACATGCAATGAAGGAAACCATAAAAATTGCAAGATTTATAACTGAAAAAAGCGAGATGTCTTTACATAAAATAAAACCAATAAATTTTCATAGTTAGCGCCCAAAGATAGAATAGAAGTGCCAATTCCAGAAATGATTGACTATAATTTGGTTATTGATGACAAACACAAAATGAATAGCAGCATAGTCAAACATGGTGGGCACCTGTGCATGACGTGGGCTACTGTGCCCATGAATGCTAGCCATTATGCTTGACCGAGAAGAATTAGGAGAGAATCCCTCCCATGGTGGAATCAAAATCAGTTTTGTGCACTGTATAGGAACAGTATTTCTGCTGAGTTTCTCCCACCATGAAGCTCCCAAGGACCACCACCTGATCATCAGCCCATGCTCAGAGAAAGCAACCAACCCCTGTGGCAAGCAAAATATTCAACAGTGAACAAGAGAAAATTTCTAAATGACCAACTTTTACAACTAAAACCTGAACATTACTACCCTCAACAAGGCAAGTTGTGAACTTGACATTATGGGTACATTTGGTTTGCTGTGCAATGTGCGACTCCAAATCAAATTTGATTTGGAGTTATATGCATCAGAATCGCAAGACGCCCCTTGCAATTCTGATTCTCATGTGAATGAGAAAACGATTCTCATTTGCAAAGGCAAATGAGTGCAAATGAGAGTTCGTTTCTTACTGCTCATTTTTTGATGTGTTTAGCCCTACCAATGAGATTCATTCTCACATTCGCATGAAGAGTTCGAATCTCATAAGACGTTACCAAACATTCTCTATGAAACATGGTTCCCATTCTTGAAACAAAGAAAAAGTACATCCTTCGGCTTTCAAAGAAACTCCATGGGTGTTGGAAAGAATGAGGGTATTGCAATCTTATTTTAGGAGAAAGGGTGACATTGATACAAACATCTTTGTGTCCCAGTCTGCCATTTGTTTCCATCTTATGGAAAAGATGGAAAAGCCCCTACTTATTGATTAATGCCAAAAGTTCATTTATATTGCCTACGGCGTAGTTATGAAGTTAACAAGTTGCAAAAAAAGGATTTAGCTATCTCAATCTCCCCTAATTTGAAAAGACAAAATTGAAAGTAATGCTCATTAATTTAACCAAGAGCTGACAACTCATGACACAAACAATTAAAATGCCTGGGCCATGTCTAAAAAGTCATGATCTGATCTTATCACTGCGAAAGCCCCATACACACACAATTGTTTTCATAAACCGTTTCATGTATAGCCTCTAAGTATACATGAAAAGCCTGAAGTAATGAAGTTTTAAGTCAGTAAGGACAACTTTGAACTGAGTTCAACGTATCAAAAGAGGAAAGGAAAACTAAAGGTTGTTAAAAAGTAACCGCATGTAGCGACCAAAGAAAGATGCAATCAGTTGAGGGCATCCAAACATTTCTTCTGAAATAGTGGTATCCAATCCTTCAATCAAAGATGACTGCAGCCCATCCAGGCAGACCAGAAAGACATGATTCCTTTGTTATGCTAACATGTAAATCGTCATACATAATCTACAACCATACCTCACCATCAGGTGAAAAACTAAGGACTGAAATTCCTGCAGTGATCATTCTATCCGAATCACCTCCAAGTAAACTTGGAAGTCCTGGTGGTCCACTTGCATCCAGAACCTTTATTTTTGTTACACTGCAGATACAAACTGACGTGTCATAAGTAGACATAAAATTTCTGACAGACTCCATGGCCATCTACCCCTAGATAACCACTGAAAACAAAAGACAAAAGGATCAGAATATGTCATTCAAAAGTGTATACCCTTGCAAGTCATATATTTGAATGGTGAGTCTGCGTATGTCTCCAATTAAATCTCCAACAGCAAGCCTTGTTGCTCCTTGATTCAAAGCAACCATTGGAAAAATACGCGCCACCTCCTTAAGAGCTGCCATGGAGCTATGAAGGCAAGCTTCTCTCATGACGGAGTTCCCAAGGTCCATGGTCAGCAGGATAAAATACACTACCTGCACATCTGACAATTATCAGTATCATCAATACACAAGGACAAAGCTATCAGTTTAACATTGATAAATAAGTTCCTGAACAGTGCAAATTCTGCTAGTCAGGATTCAGGAATATATACCATCATGGATAATTTTACCACCCAAAGAAATGACAAACAAATATTATTTACCCACTGCAAAAAAACCAATTATTGTTTTCCCACAACTGACCTCCTAAGCTCTACTAAAAACTTCTTCTATCCAAGATGCATGCAAAATCGCTGGTTTTAGGCTCCTGCAGTAACTGTTCTTAATGGACTTGTGATGCTATTCACTAAGGACTATCTGTAACCATGGTAAAAGGTATAGCCAATATTTGAAACTATCATGATACTAGCATGGTAGAGTAAAAAAACATCAAAAAGGGAAAATATCATGAAATTTTTGCCATTTTAAATGTCATGATATCACTTAGATGCATATTATTTAAATAATTTTTTCTATCATCTCTTTATTTTTTCTATATTTCAAAAACTTTTCTACCTTTTCTTCACACAAAAGAATACATAACCAAAATCTACTCTTTCCTACCTTTTGTGTTATTTTATATTTTCAAAAATGCTGAGAATTTCCTGGTATTTCCTCAAGATTAGAAAATCCTATAACATCCCAATAAATTTCTTCATGAAGATATTGCCTAAATTGATATTGGTGACTATGTTTATAATCATCAATTCTACTGTCTCAGTATCCTTTTCAATATATATATGAGTCTATATTCTCAGCATGAATCTGCGGCTTAGAGCATACAAATGCAGTAATTAGTTCAGTGTCCCAACTTGGTGTGAGAGATCAAGTAAAAGCTATTCAAATTAATATATAAGCAAATTATCAGTTTTGAAACACAGAGAGGAAAACTAAAGTGTGAGCAACCTGCAACACCTTGGTCTCTGCAGGTTACAGGAGTCAACCAATTTTTTTTTTGCTGAGACTCGTATAGTATTGATTCTGAGTTATAATCTAGGATCAACCAGAATGAAGCACCATTTCCAGTCAAAGAGAGCTATATCTTGACCATAAAAATGAATAACTCATGGAAACAATCTATGATAACTTACAACAGCTAAACCACAACAGCTCTATCATTCAAGGGATACCACAGATCAGAATGCCAAATTACTCTATGCTGCTACACTATTATTGGTCGACAGGAAAAGGGCACTGGTTGTTTTAAACATAATATAACTTGCTCTATCATGAAATCCTTTATTGCACCTAAAGATTTTACCCATGTGAAATTCGTTCAAGATCCTCTGCATCATGATCTAAAAACTGACACCAAATTTACAATCAAACTCCTAAGTTCTAAAGTTAACTGTTTCCAATGGCATTCAATAAGATCAACATATGAACATAAGCATTATTATATGCAATAAGACAAAAATGTTTTCGTTTTTACTAATTGATTTACATTGCTTGCAAATGTTTCACCAAGTTGAGATAAAGTTACATACAATTCCATCAGCAGGACCATTTCAGATAACAGTTCTAACATTAGAAACTGTAATTCAGCCAATGCTGATGCCACCAAAATAGATGTTATTTTTCATCTTACTGCCAATCAAGCAAACATTATATTCAATGTTTATGCAGGCATTATTTGCCATGGACATAATTAAATGATCAAACAATGGATTTAAACCAGTAAGGATAAACATAACTATAAAGGGCCAGCTGTTATCAAATTTAAGACGACTCAGTATATTGCTACATGTCTAATGTGAATTAAAATCAGAAACATATGAAATGATCCTTTTCTTACCAATAAAAAGCCAAGAGGAAGATAGTTGTTTTTAACTAACATGGAGAATATGATGAACTTCCTTAAGGAAAAGAACAGGAATGACACACAGACAGACAAAATAGCTTATTTTTTCAATCAACAGTATTAGTGGCATTGAGCATCCATGATCATCAGCTCTATCATTTGTGATTCATTTGTCAAGTATTAGGTAATTGTACCTTATCAAGGAATGGAGACATGAGTTTTGGAGCAGCACGTACAACTCTTATCAGAGTCATAAGTGAGACGACATGAACAGGTGAATCAGAGGCAGTGGCCCAAATCTGGCCATCAATCGCATTAAGAAAACTCGCTATATCAGCCATTGCTAAGCTTGGAAGAAGAATCCCAATTAAAGTCTCACGAATATTCACAGCTACTACTGGATTTTGTACAGTTGTAGCAGGTGTGCCACTTAAACACTCGATCAAGAAAAACAAGTCTCCAATCAAACGAGATAGCTCTGAACTAATGCATGGTTTCCATGTATTCTCCATCCCCTCTGCTAGGAGCTCTGCTGCAGTTGCACTATATTTGTCACTTACTGCCATGACTAACTTCACGAGTTGATGAACAACTGATGCAGCAAGATTTGGTTTCACTAGACTAGGATACCAGACAGCTAGTGCTGCAGCCACTATGATGCGTGAGGCCCTTGCATCTTGGCTTGAACCACCAATTATAGAAACCCAATCATGTAGTTCATATGATTCAAGCCATGCAAGCACTAAAGGATCCTCCATTTGGTCACCCTGTTGTCCTTCTAAGCTTCCATCCAAATTTGAACCAATACTTGGCGTTGCTTCATCTATACCATCAGTTGATTCTTCACCCTTGCTGAGTAGAGAGCTGTTATTAGTTAAATCCAGAGAAGGCTTCTGACCACGAAGTGGAATTGGAATTGCTCGTGAAGCAGCACAATGAAACAAAGAACGGGCAGCCATGCGTACATGCTCAGATTGACCTTGCCAAAAACTTGCCAAGAGCTGTACACATACTGCAAGTTAAAAACTTGAGGTTACATGAGAAATCCCTAGTTATGTAGAAAGCATAGTCAAAAGATGACAATCTGGACCAAACATTATTCAGTTGATTGACTATTTCACAAAACAATCTAAAGTGAAAATCTATTAATGCAATATGGAATGCTGCCTATTTGGATTTTTTTTACATGAAATGCACAAAAAGATCCACATGTACGTCAAATAAAAAAGCAAGTGGCAACATTATAAGGAAAAAACAAAAAGAAACAGAGAAAGAACCAAAAGATCTTGGCACAACATCATGATTATCATCAGCCTATTTTGGGAAACAAACAGGAAATGAGAGAATGAGTTACTTTATCTAATGCAATTGATTGAGCTGTAAAGTCAAGAAGATACCATAAATTATACATAAACTAAGAAAGAATACAAGTGTCCTTCAGAAAATGCAATTGTGTGTGCTACAAAGTCAAGAAAATAACATAAAATATCAAGAACAAAAGAGAATCTCATAAGAAAATGATGGTTCAAAAAGGAAAGACGGGCCTAGGGAACCAAAACATGTTCATGAAGATGAATGAATGCCAAAAGTTTATGATTTCACAATAACTTTTAGAAATCACATTCTAAATCAGTAAGGTGATCCTTGATTGGAGGCATGAATCTGCCTCAAAGCAGGGGTCCAGCTCACCCCATAAGCAATGCCACAACACCTGGTTTGCTAGATGAGCATTTGTCAACTCATCCATCCACACTGGTGAGTGACCCAGACTTCAATCCTTCTAAATTGGTTAAACCAAGGATCGTTTTTTTAGATGTTTCTTCCAATATTGTTTCCTATAGATTCACTTTTGTTGCATGATTATGTCACCATGAAAAATGGCACAAATTTCAATATACTTTAAGTTTTATATCTAGAAATTAAGGTACACTACCTCCATATATCAAGCATTTTATACTCAAAACTGACTATTCAAGTTCCATCTCAATCATTAAATTCCATGTTTTTAGTGGATGTTAAAAGGGCCTGTATACATCCATGTCTAGCTCAAGTCTGACACGTTGACAGTGCAGAGTATAATATAATATAATGATGCAATACACGTTAAGACTAAACTTTTGAAAGATAAGGAAACAATATCCAATACCAGAAGATAATCATGATAGTGCAGTCAATCTCACATCCTGGCATCTGTGTGAAAGATGGACTAAATCCTCCCAATCAAGACTATTTGTTAGCATAGGATATAATTAGCTATTATATTGCACCATGATATTACATTATACTCTATGCATATGTGCACATAAGCCTAATCTTTTGCAGGACAAGAAAAGTATATCCAATAATAGCAATAATCATGATTGGATTCCTTAGGCGACTCTGTTCTACAGTGGTCCATGATTGCGAATTTATATTGGAACCCAAGATACAATTGATCATTTATACTAGCCGATAAGGGGAAGCATAACAGCAGAATTTTAATGCAGGTGTCAATGTGATGGCACTAGGAACCTGGAGTAAAGGTGGCTTAACATCTGGAACTCTCTCTGCAAAATTACGAGTGTAAAATGCTGCCAAAGCACTGCGAACAAATAAAAGACAAATTGAATTCAACTAAAAATTTTGCCAAAAATGCAAAAATAAAAGATCCAATTTGACAACAAAGGAAATCTAGAACATCCAATTCACGTAATATATATACCATCCAGATACTCAACCTCGTGGACTATAGATAATTGGAACATAAAAATGTAATATTATAAGATATCAGGCCTACCACTAGCAGAATATAAGATCAAAAACTTAAAAAGAAGTGGAAACTAAGAGGCAAAGTCAGTAATAGGAAAGCTAAATTGTGTACTCACTTGTGTTATGTGCACCAAATATCTATTATCCATTTTTACATTCCTAATTTATCAGACGCATCTGTGTACTTAATGCGCATTAAACATGGAAGTGGCCAGATATTAAACATGTCATACTTGTATTAAACCACCAAAGCTCTATAACAAGATGACAAGTGAAGAATGGCAGTAAATGTATATTATTTGCTTCATTGTTCTTAACAATCTCAACTCGATAATCTTCTTTGAAATTAAATATGTTACACTGTCTTGTTAGAATATCAAACACATTTGTTTAGACCTTTTTCAGGCAGCCCTGCTCTTAAAATAGAAGCTTAAAAATTTCACCCCCACACACAGTATTTCTAGAAAAATCAAATTATGGGAACACAGACCACATGCAGACACGTGCACCCATGAACACACAAACATATGCATGCACATATATAAAGTTTTGCTGTCAGAGATATATAAACCATAGTCACTGATACTGGCGATATTTTGAAAATATCACAAAAAATTCTGAGATATTGAGGTAGCTGATATTATCGGGAAAATCTCACGATATTTTCTAAACATCGCTAAAACAAAAATATCATGATATTTTTTCAAATAAAAAATATTTTTATATTTTTAAGTACACATTTTCTATTTTTCTGTTTCTTTTGTATTTTAAAATCTTTAAAAACTTGTTTCTTTATAGTTTTGTAAGAAAAATAATAGAAAACCTATTATTTCTTACTATTATTTTTATTTTTTTATTTTTTTAAGCTTTCGAGATTTCCCGAGACTTTTTACCTTTTGAAAATATCTCCAAGAAAAACCCTCATCGAGAAATTATCTTGAATGATATAGGTGACTATGATATAAACTAAGTGGAGGAGATGCAAATGTATCATGCAATCAATCACAGCAGTTTCAAAAAAGGAGTTATATATATATATATATATATATATACATATATTACAATCAAATATTTGACTGTCTTTCTGCTTTTGAGATTAGCCAAAGGTAACATCAACATTCAATGCTGAACCCACACAGTTATGTGTGGTTGACTGTGCCATAGACATGCCCTTTCATGGTGCTATCGAAAATACTTAATGTGTCCTGGGGTCATATTCAGTTTAGAGAGAGAGATTACTGGAGACCCGAAAGTTATAATAGTTAATCTCAAAGCAAATATTTAATCTTTTTAGCTCAAAACCACAATTGTATACTGAAGTAAAATGCATTAGTTCTCATCAAATTCAGTTTGTAACTCGCATGCCGCAGATTATTGCACCTGATCCATTTCTGTCAAACACGTTTTTGGCATAAAACCTTTAAAGGTAAGAGAGCAGTAAATAACCCCAGAATCTGAGTGAGAATATCAAGAAAACTCAATACCTGCTAGCATCTGAAGTTGGACGGGATAAGCTTAGCATACGCTGAGCAAGGGAAACCATTGTAAGAGATCTCATTGCAACGAATTCTGAGGAAGTCTTCCAAAACTAAAATACACAGAACTTCAATGAGGAAACACAGAAGATAAAGAAAATTCAATATTACATCAAAACAAAAAAAAGGTTCCTATATATACCTCCAGGGTTGTCTGCAAACCAGGAAATATTAAGGTCAAGGAACCCTTATCTCCACGAAGCCCAGGGGCTGCCAGAAAGTGCTCTGGTCTGTAAATATTCATTTCATCTATCAGCAACTGATCAAGTGCTGCATCTACACCCCACAAATGAAGAAAAGATAAACTGAACTGAAGTAAGAATCGTTCCAAAGTTCCTGCCCATGCATGTTCACCAGGGAAGTGAGGTAAATCCCTTTTCACTTCAGATAAACTTTCTGAGCAAACATACTGTTGTTGGCTTTCTGCTTCTGGCTTGCAAGCATTCAACGGATGCTTATCATCACTTTTTTTATGCACATTCCTTCCTTGTTTAGGAGATATCAGATCATGGAGGTCAAATATGAAAGCAGCAACACCAGGAAATGGACATAAACATTTGATTAATTTATCATTTTTCTGAAAGACTGGCGGCAATAAAGGTTGTTTTATAGAAGCAGTAGATTTATTTCCAATTTGGATTTGCCCAAGAGTGCTTAGAACACTTGACAATGTCAACTTTCCTTTGATATCATGTGTTAGAGAACCAATGGACTTGGATAAGACAGGTTCTCTACTTTCTGCAGGTGCAGCAATGTCCCTATGACTGATGCAAAGAGTTGGATCATCGATCATATGAAAAAACAATGCAGATGCTGAAGTTGTACTATCAATATGGTATCCACCAGAGGAATTTATACCCATTCCCCTGCAGAAATTTTCAAACATTGCATGTGAAGCAGTACCACGGATTACCCGCTCCATGGCGCCAGTCTTAACATCCCAGATGTACAAAAAATCCAGTCCATTAGAATGTGGTGAGTTCTTCCTGACTAGACTTGCAATATAACCCCTAGAACTATCCCATGCAACCATCTTGGGATAGTCAGGGTGGCCAGGAAACATTCTCTCCACACGTAGTGTATCAAGGGAAATAAGTGCAACACAGCCATCCTCCCCAACAGACATAAAGCAATCACTCCAGGGACGATAGGTCCAAGGTGGTGGAAGAACAATTTGCCTTACAGGAGCTACATGATGGTGAAGCACTAATATTGAGGTACCAGCATATAAATCCCATACACGTATTGTACAATCCATGCTGCCCGATATCAACACTTGCTCAAAATTTCCTTCTGTGGTTGTTGTCATACGATGATGTACCAAACAAAGTATAGCATCAGTATGTCCTGAAAAAGTATGTTCAGATATATTTGCATTAGTTTTATACTTTTCAAACCCATCAGCACATTTTAGTTCCTGAAGATACTTGTCAAGCAGAATAACTTCTATTAGCCCATTATGAAAGCCATATACTACAGCATAAGGAGCAACTGGAACATTTGACAGTACCATTGAAGACGTTACTACCTTTCCTTTCTTTACCTGAGTTACTTTTGTATAATCATTTAGCTGTTTGAAATTTATTTCATCATCCTTATTATTCCTTGCTCCCAGATGCACTTTTGTACAGTCACTAAGCTCGTTGTGCTGAGAACAATAATTTCCAGAAGTATTTGAGCTATAAAACCAGTCCCCCAAAAAGCCACCCTCCCCAAGCATAATGCTTGGATGAGATACAGCAGAGTTGTCATCAACAGATGGCTGACACGCTAGCCATATACTGATTTGAGATGTCCATAACAAAGAAAACTCAGCTGAGTTGTCATCATCAAAGCATATGGATTCAGTACGAATTAAATATTGGTTTAACTTGCAGAAACTAGTCTGCACTTTTAGTTCAGCTGAATAAGAAACAGCAGGCACTTCACATAAGCACTCAACATTAAAGGTTCTCGTGGAACCTGATATGAGATATACCATTGCAGCACCACAATTGTTCCAGACAACAAACTTATCCACAAAACCTTCAACTGAGTTCCTGGCAGCTACTACATTTGAATCAAACTCCTCAACTGCAAAAAATGTTCCTCCTGTAAGGTATGCTGGAATCGACATGCCTTCATTGCAAAGAGAACTGTTTGCTAAGGATATCTTCCCAATATCCATCCCATTGCTTGTTGATTTAAATGTGCACTGCCTACTAAAAATTAAAGCAATAATCTTTCCATGGGGTGCTATGGATACTCCATTTACCCTATCATCTACATTTTTTGTGTATGCATACTGCTCCAAGTCAGATGCAGAAGTACTCTCAACATTTATTCCATCTTCTGCATCTGCCCAATGATCCATTGTTATCGAAAGTGATTGATATCGTCCAAGTCCATCTGCCATAATCACTAATTGCTTTCCTTTTTCTTCTGATGGTGCTACAACCATTGATTGCACAAGGCCAATAGATAAAACTCCATGCAGGACAGTATGAACAATATTAAGAGTGCATGCATCTATAATCACAATAGCACCCTTTGAAGTAGGTCTAGCACTTATTTCTTTTTCAATCACAGACCCATAATTGATGCTACTACTAGCAATCCCCCCATCATCAGTTTCAGCTGAATGATAGCTTGATAAATGCATACCATCAGCAGATGTGCAACCAATGCAGACGTATCGCCTGGATCTGTATAAGGACGATAAGGCAAATGGACTCCCAGCCCATGGAGGCAATTTTCTTCTACGGCGGCAATGTCCGCTGTCTCTACTCCAAATGCATAAAACTCCATCAGTACAGGCGCTCATCAACGCTTCAGAACCAACTGGGATAGCCCTACTATCACATGCATCACCGGTCTCTCCACTGTCTGAAACAGGCGTACAGATATCCAAATCAGCTATACTTGCAGAGTGACCGCATAGCATTGCCATGGGTTTTACATCCTGAAACAGCAAAAAGCAAGTAAATGATAATTACAATAATAAGAATACACCCCTGCATAACAGCCTATCTTCCTTGAAAAAACTATGGATTTTCCCTTTATTATCTAATAAACCATTGCTTCAATTTCAGCAAACTAATGAAGTGGTGGTGGTGATAATCTGTTTGCTGTTTCATTCCAATGGAAAACCAAAATCAATTCTTTTATAGCATCTTTAACAATAACATAGACCAATGCATTAATGAAGTGATATGGTCGAAATTCTGGAGGACCCATTGCCCCGGTCAGTCAAAGCGGATCCCAGTGAAGAAGACCTCAACCCACATCCATTAACTCAAATAGATCTAAGAATGGCCTATTCAGACCCAGATCCATATTCATTACACCAAGGGACTTGGATGAATTCAATTGACGTTGCTCTAGATCCAAGCTAGGCCACCTCAGCTAAGTGGGACCCAACCCAAGTGTTGCCACATCAGCCATGCAAGCCACATCATCATAGGTGCCATGTTGAACCAGTAGGACCCGCTCCAAGGGCGCCACCTCATTTCAAGATTGAATGCATTAATGAGAACTAGATCCACCAACCCGCCCCAGAACCGGCCAGTCCTTGTGGGACATACCTAGGGAGGTCGACCTCTCCGCTTGAAGGCCTAGGTGGACGTGTGACCTTGTTCAATGAAGGCCTAAGAAAGGAGAAAAGGACTTGGATAAAAATGGCAAAGTTAAGGGAGGTGTTTACTAGGAATAACTTACCTAGTTTTAGTCAAGTAGTCTTCTTCTTGTTTTAGAGTTTCTTTTATTAAGTTTTGTAACTCGTGTAGAGATGTAAATACTCCCTCTACAGTGGATATAAACCCTATGTAATGTGCTTGGAAGGATCATGAAATGAAATGAACTGAAGTTTGAATCTCTCCCTCTCTCAAAATCGTCTCTCCCTCTCTCCAAGCCTCTAAGTTTCTCTCTCTCTCTCTCACGTTTCTCTCTTGCTGGACCAAGCTCAGACCTCTAGAAGGTCAGGAACTTGGAAACTTGGCCCAAGCCAAGTGTGGTGAACTTAAGCTCGATGGTGGCCGAACCCTTGCTGCACCAACCTACATCCAAACGATCCCCCTGACCTGCAACTCTGTAGTAAAACTCCCTAAGAGTATCTACTAAGTCTCTGTAAGTCAAACCAACCCTCTCCTTAGCACAAACCCATGCCTGCACCCACTTGACCCAAACTGATTAAAATAAACCTAACATATTATGCATGCTGTGAATTGCAGAATCTAACCCGACTTCCCTGAGTCATGTCTCCCTAACCCAACCGGATCTAAGCCTAAGATTTCAACCATAGGTGCTCCCATGTGTCCTCAGCCGACTCTCAAAAAATTAGCCTTAGATCCCAAACCAGTAGAGATAACCAAATTTTCTATTGAACCTTACTGGACCCAAAACACAGTCTAGACCCAATCTGAACCCAGTTTCCTGCAACCTAATCCTGAGCTCATAAATCCCGAAACAAATGGAGTTTGACCCTGATATTTTAACAAGACATACTTCAACGTGTCTTAAACCTCTCCATAAATTTGCAATATTTTATCTATTGTAATTTGGGCGTACTAAACTTTTTCCCAAAACCTGTTAAAACTCAAACAAAACCTAACCCCGTTTCTAACCTAACCAACCTACCTAGGCCTACCATTGAACTCAGACCTACCTCGTGGACCCAGGAACATAACAACTTGATATCAGAGCAAACCTTGATCACCCTATGTTAATGTTACCTAAGCAAGGCCAAGGCCGACCACCCACGATGAATTTTAAGTTCATCAACAAGTTCGGTGGAAAGCCCAACACCAAGCGCGGAGTTGTTGAAAAGCGCAAGGACGGTTCTGGAACCAACTTCCAAAGCCTCTCTAGCTTGCTACAACAAGTCCAGGAGGAAGTCTGGGTCGCGCAACTGTTGCTCTGATCCGCTTCCCAAGGAGGAGTTATGCTCATGAAGTGTGCCAAGATTTTGGCATGTGAATAAGCCCCATTGCCCCAACCTGTGGACAAAACTGATGAGGATGAACTAGTCATTGTTCCTGAGGTCAATGCGGTTACCAAAGAACTACCAGAGGAGGTGAAAGCGAACATACAAACGCAATAATATGGTGTTCCACTTCATCAAGTGAAAGAAACTCCATACCCCTCTCTCTCGAACTCGCATGATGAGTTCTATGATGTAAAAAGGTGAACTATAAGCCTAATGAAAATCTTCGAAGATAGTTTAGGGTGCGCATTAGAACACCTCAATGGCGATGGATTAAAGTAGGACCAGAGGCACAAGCATTGTCTTGGGACACCCATTAGGGTGACCTTCGAAAAGGGACTCCTAAGGGAATTTGGACCTTTGATGTGCAAAGAACCGTTTACTATGCACGAGGGTTGGCCCAAACCCACCTCGATAAATGCATTCGAAAAAAAATCTAGGGTTGGAATGCGGGATAAGCGCATGGTTCGATATTCCCAAACCCTATAAGGACGTTTCGCCAAGGCTAGGGTAGAAGAGGAACGACTAAAACATTTAGCCTTTGTAAAGAGACCTAATCGACCCCCCGATTGGCCAAAGATCCGCAAACCAAGAAAGAAGGTTCTTGTAGAGTTTGAAAACAAGATCGGCAAACTTACCTCCTCCCCTTCCCACAGTTCCTAAGATCCTCATATTCCCTTCGAGGAGCGTTTATTCATGGTTTTATGGACTCTCTACAATCTAGGGCACTCTACAATGTCCTACCATGGCCATGTGAGGGACCAACAAAGCAAAGACGCAAAATCCAAGAAGACTGAAACCATGACCTCTTCGCTTAAGCCCACACCCGTCAAGGTTGTGAGAGTGTTCCTTGGACCCATCATGGATGGTTAAGGGCGCATAGTGGACGAAGGAACTATGGTTGCCTCCTTGGAAGCAAAGTTAGAAGAGAATGCCCATGTTTGGATCGAAGGAATCGAATTCGCCCTTGGGCAACTCAAGCAAGCCATATACAAGGTTCCTTTGCTCGCTTTGCCCAACTTCTCCAAATTGATTATTGCGAATTCCGGTATGAGTGACATCGAGAATAGAGCCCAATTAATGTTAAAAAGTCACTTAATGGCTTTCGTAAACCTCACCAACCATGCCAAAATTTGCCAAAGAATGTAAAGGGAGTGTTGAGCGATGCGAGGAGTAACTCAAAGATGCCGGAAAATGAGACGATGGTTCAACCATGGCCTCACTACTCCACGAGGATGAACACACATCAAGGCAAAAGTTTGAATCTCAAGGAAAGCACCAATGTCATTTGGATGGTGGTATGGCCGGTGGTGTTTGGCATGAATCCCTGTACTATTTTTTATCCAGGCGAAAGCCAATAGCGGATCCACCAGCAACGAAGTGATCTTCCCCTTTAGAGGCACACAAATGCAGACAACTCGTGTGTTGGAAGGACACACGGGTGTCACGTGATGCTCAAGGTTGGAAGACGGTCTGCCAAAGAATATGAAGTGTTGCGCAAACCTTCATATTCGACTGCGGTCTTCGAAGCGGATCCTTGCCTAGTCCACTAGGTAATTTTCAAGGGAGAGAGGATGATATGATCAAAATTTTGGAGGACCCATTTCCCCAGTCAATCAAAGCGGATCCCATTGTGAAAGACCTCAACCTACATCCATTGGCTCAAATAGATCTAAGAATGACCTACTCAGACCCAGATCCATATTCATTACACCAAGGGACTTGGATCTAATTGATGTTGCTCCAGATCCAAGCTCCAAGCAAGCCACCTCAACTAAGTGGGACTCAAGCCAAGTGTTGGATCAGCAGGACCCGCTTCAAGGGCGCCACCTCATTTCAAGATTGAAGGCATTATTGGAAACCAAATCCACCAACCTGCCCCAAAATTGGCCAGTCCTCGTGGGACCCACCTAGGGAGGTCAACCTCTCCTCTTGAAGGCTTAGGTGGACGTGTGGCCTTGTTCAACGAAGGCCTAAAAAAGGAGAAAAAGACTTGGCTAAGAATGACAAAGTCAAAGGAGGTGTTTACTTGGAATAGACTAGGCCAAATAGGTGTACCAAATTCTAATGAAGGCTTACCTAGTTTTAGGTTTTAGTTAAGTAGTCTTCTTCTTGTTTTAGAGTTTCTTTTATTAAGTTTTGTAACTAGTGTAGAGATGTAAATACTTCCTCTACAGTCTATATAAACCCCATATAATGTACTTGAAAGGATCATGAAATGAAATGAATTGATGTTTGAATCTCTCCCTCTCTCTATCTCTGTAAGCCCCTAAGCTTCTCTCACTCTCTTTCATTGGCCTCTAGGCCCTCTCTCAAGTTTCGCTCTTGCATGACCAAGCTCAGACCTCTAGTAGGTCAGAAACTTGGCCCAAGCCAAGTCTGGTGGACTTAAGCTCGACGGTGGCTGAACTATGGTTGTCAGTTGAGGAAGCGGGAGCGGGAAGTGATACGGGAAGCAGGAGCGAGAAGCGAGGTACTTTCAAAATTTTAGGAAGTGGGAAGTGTGGGACTACTTAGGAGCGAATCGGGAATCGTCTCAGAAGCGACCTAGGAAGTGAGGGGGAAGCGAGGGGGAAACATGGGGGAAGCGTGATGGGAAGCACGCTTCCCATTAAAGGAAAACGTGTTTCCCATAAAAGGGAAGCACGCTTCGGGGAAGCGCGCCTCTCCACTTACCTAGGCGCTTCCGGTAACTCTGGGTTGAAGCCTTGTTGCACCAACCTGCATCCAAACGACCCCCCCCTGACCTGCAGCTCTGTAGTAGAACTCTCCAAGAGTGTCTACTAGGTTCCTATAAGTCAAACCAGCCCCCACCTTATCCTAAACCCACTTGACCCAAACTAATTCCAAAAAATCTAACATATGTTGTGAATTGCATAATCTAACCCGAATTTCCTGAGTCATATCTCCCTAACCCAACCTTATCTAAGCTTGAGATTTTAACCATAGGTGCTCTCATGTATCCTCAACCAACCCTAAAAAAATTAGCCTTAGATCCCCAGATTTTCCACTAAACCCTACCGGACCCAAAACACAGTCAAAATCCAGTCTGAATCCAGTTTCCTGTAACCTGATCAGGTTCATAAATCCCCAATCAAGTGGAGTTTGACCCTTATATTCTAATATGACCTACTTTCACGTGTCGCAAATCTATCCCTAAATTTGCAGCATTTTATCTACTTCCAAAACATGTCAGAACTCCCTGGAACGTAACATGAAGCATCAAGAACAATAACCAAATTTCTAAAACTGCAATAATTCAAATTTCTCCAGTTTTGATGAGTACACTGAAGCACATTCCATAAATCAACATGAATACAAAGGCGCGCATGAAATCACTAGAAGCAATAACGGCCTCTAACAATCCAAATAGGATAGCGTTTCAACAAATCCTTATAGATAGTATCGACAGAGAATTCCAATATCTTCTACACAACTACATGACATTATATGCTTTTTGATACTCTATGGTGTTCAGAGACGCAAAAATCACAACATTCACCATCACCAACAACAATTTTAGTCCAATATCATACGCGGGAAATCTTAATTCTATATGCAGGCACCAAATGAACCAAATCAAGCATACACCCACAATCAGGAAACCTCGATTCTGGCAATTTCTGGCCACCAAATCCAAAGTAAATAAATAAACAAGACATGGTGATGTCGGTGGTGATAACAGAAGCATACCATCTTCGGAATTCGACTCCCAGGAGAGGAGTAGACCTTCCACCAGATGATGGACCCGTCGACCCCACCGGTATAGATTGATTGGGTCCGATCTAACACCGCCGTTGCAGTGATGTTGTGGGTGAGCGGGGATTGAGGCCACAAGCATTGCACAGAATCGCACTTCATCCTCGACTCTTTGAGAGTCGAATTCCTTCACCGTTTCAATGAGAAAACAACTACTCTCCCAGAGAGAGAGAGAGAGAAGGACCCCAACTGAAACAGAGGAAGGCGGAGAAGGCGGTGATTGCTTTTTCGCCTAGGGGTGGAAAACGGAACGGATCCGGATCCGGATCATATCTGATCCAACTTTGATCCAAATGCATGCGATGGATTCGAATCGGATCCGGGTGCGAATGATAACCTATAAGTTGGGGTTGAATTCAAATACGAAATATATAATGATAATACTGAATCTGGTAACTAATCAGGTAAAAAAGTCTAAAAAACAAAATCTTTAGATGTAGAAAAGAAAAAGGCAGATCCAGCTTGATCCAAATCAAACATAGATCCGACAAAAAATACTGATCTAAATTTGATCCGAAATAATAAAAAAATAATCCAATTAAGTAAATCCAAATCCAATCTGAATGCATATTAGGGTCTTCGAGTTGTAAGGATCCGTACCCAAAAAAACTTGTGGAGTCTGAATGATATATTTGACCAAAACCCGATGTATTTGCAGCCCTTTGTGGATCCAGTAGAGCCTCCTGTTCCAAGTTTGGTTTGTGGGACGATGTCCTCATAGTTTTGGGATTTCTTTGTGATTTTGTGTACTTCATGGTGGAGACCTAGTTTTTCCAAGTCTAAACCATCTTATATGAGCCAACCCTAGCCTAACACTTATGGTTCATGTTTGGCTTGCCAAGCACAGGTTACCTGCTCTTGAGTTCTTTATGAGTTGAACATGAGCAGATGGGGATGTAAACGGTTCGGATTCAGATTGGATGTGGTTAATACCATTTTCGACTAATTGGATGCGGGCTAAACAGTGTCAAATTTGGATTCGGATTTAAATGGTGATAAGCTCATAGCCGATCCACTTTTTCTACATGTAAATAGATTCAGATACCCATCAAATTGGTTATTTCTCGGATTTGGTAGCAAAAGATCAAAACCATATCAGCATCAAATTATATTTGGATATTGTTTTGGCTTACTAAGTGCAACTAAACGGAATAGAATTTGATTAGGTATCGGATAAAATCCTGTTCATTGTCATGAGGCTTGGCTTGTTTTCCAACTCTACTAAAAACTCAGAGCTCCCTTGTCTCTGAACCATAGGGATATGAAAAAAGGTTTTACCAAATAAGGATCAAATAGCTATTTTGTGCTAATCAGATCCAAATTTATATGTCGATCTTGTTGGATCTAGAGGTAGATTAGGACCCGCTTGGAACTTAAAAAAAAATAAAACTGAACCCAACCTGATTAACTAATCAGAATTGAGATGAAATCTGTCTAGACAGATCCAGTTTGATGCAACTAGTGTTAAATATAGAAATTATGAAGATTCCCATGAAGGGCTCGATTCATATGGTGGGAGCGACTGCATGAATATCATCTTCACAAGACATCATGTTTAAAAGATCAGGTGCAATATGATTGCACAAATATCTGTGCATTAAGCACATGATCATCCTCCATCTTGGGGACAGGGCCTAGGGATGGCAGTGGACCTGAAGAAACGGGGCTCCAACCCACCTCGCCCCACTTGAACAAGGGATGAAGGACATGAAACGGGGATGGAGGTTAAAATCAAAACCCGTGCAGGGATAGGGGTGAGGATGAACTTATGCTTTCCCCCGCCCCGCCCTGTCTCGATCCTAACCTTACTCTGCCCTGTCTCATGCCCAATCTTTTTTTTTAGGGATGGCAATGGACCGAGAGGAAACGGACCCCACCCTGCCTTGCCCCGTTTGGACCAGGAATGGAGGACATGGAAAGAAAATGAAGTCTGTGATGAAGGTTAAAATCAAAACCCGTGCAGGGATGGAGGGCAGGATTTTGAGATGGGGTAGGGGTGAAGACCTTGTCCCCCACCCCGGTCCACTGCCATAGGGTGCATTTTTATCATATTATTAACTTGATAAAAACAGTTTTCATCATATTTTTATAAAATTTTATATATTGATTCAATAATTCATATCTATTTTATAATTTTATGGATTTTTTTTAAAACCCATTTTTTTTTATTTTTGCGAGGTTTGTGTCTACGGGGACAACTGATTTTCTCATAAATCACATCAATGTACACATCCAATTGTGCTTCTTGATCCAAAAAAGTGTTTATATGGTTTGCAAACCAAAGGGAAACACGTCTTCCTCTACCTCTTCTTACTTTTCTTTCCTTTTCTCGGCTCAAAAAAAAAAAATTTGGTGGCTGCCACCTATTATTATTTGAATAAAAAAAATTATTTTTAGGCCAACATTTTACACCTTCAAATATTAGCTAAATGTGAAAATTCTTAATTTGGAATCATAAATTTCTTAAAAAATGTCTTTTTTTTTTAAAGAAAGATTTCTTAAAAACTGTCAAGTAAGGTCCTCCTGTTAACATCCATCAACCATCATATTGAAAAATGTGATTTGTTTTGTTTGTTTGTACTGATGCTTTGGAAATTGAATAATACTTATTGGTCCTAGTAACATTTGAATATGAAGGTTATTATTGTAATTTGACTTATGATTTAACCTATACTAATAATAAAGGCAGCCTCTTGTTTTTAGCAGGAAAATGTGAAGCGCATGCCAGAAAATTCAGAAACGTGAGGTCAATATTTGGAATTAAGAACAAAAGATTGGTCCTAAATGAATTTATCACTTATTAATTTTCTTTTGAAGGCAGACCCTTGTTTGGCAGGAAAAAGTGAAGTTCATGTCAGAAAATTTAAAAACGTGAGAAAATAGTTGGAATCAGGAGAAAAAGGTTGGCCCCTACGGAGGCGTTTGCTTGTCACGGAAGAGGGGTGCCGTGGCATTTCTTTTTGCGAACTCTTTTCCGCTGAGAAGGAATTGGACCCCCAACCGAAACAGTTTTCGCTGAAAATAGGGTCCATCATTGATTTTGGGTTCCCTTTCCCTTATTTTGCTATTGTGGGCCCCGTAGAAACACATCGATGGGTAAACGTTCTTGCGAAAAGCCCCAACTTTCCATGACAAGCAAACGCCCCCTAAGTGAAATTGTCCCTTATTAATTTTCTTTTCTTTGCCAAACGCATCTTTGACAGGTGGGTGGCGTCATTCCTTTCACTTTGGACTATTTTACCCACAAGAAGGCCAACTATGTTCGCTTAGCCAAATCCCATAACAGAATCCATCAAAATCTGGATATTTGGGGACTAGGCAATACCAAATCCGGATTCTATCCACCCAAAAGAGAAAAAAAAAATTGTGAGGCCTAAAACCTAGAATACTCTGCAATTCCTTTTATTCTACAATAGAAATCGTGATTTCCCTATATCCGCATTACACATTTTCCAAGTTTCTCAGTCAATCTTCCAGACAAAAACGAGAACCTTTTCACAGATTTAGATCAAGGAAAAGCAAGACAAAGACAGCCACAACCCAAACACTTTTTCACATTTCTCGGCTTTTGACTTGCCATAAGAGAAGTGTAGAAACTAAGGCATTATGAGAGGTTGCACACGAGTTACGTGGTTTGGCGTATCAGGCCTACATCCACGGTGGGAGATCTAAGCTTGTATTCTGATGATAATAATCACATCCAAATGATGGGTATTTATACATTTATCAACCTACAGAAAGAAGGAAACAATCCTTCACTTTCCAAACAACAAAGATAAGATTACCTAACTTAGTTAGGAGGAATAAGGAAAGTTAAAAATGGATAAGTCAGAATCTCCCACGATAAGGCAATGCTTATCACTCCCCCTCAAGTGGGGCATGTATATCGTGACATCCCCGTTCATGGCTTCACATAATTTGATCCTTGATATTCCTTTTGTTAGGCCATCTGCAACTGCTTATTTCCTTTGATGAAGAGAGTTCTGATTTCTCCAGTAATGACCTTATCCCAAACATAATGACAATCAATTTCTATATGCCTCGTTCTCTCATGGTAAACAAGATTTGTTGCAATGTGTATAGCAACCTTATTATCGCAGAACATGTTGATAAGTTTCCTAACAGAAAAACTCATTTCTTTAAGGAGATTTTTTATTCATGTGAGCTCACTAACTCCATCTGCCATAGCGCGATATTCAGCCTCTGCACTGGACCTAACTATAACCTTTTGTTTCTTACTTTTTCAGGCAACCAAGTTCCCTCCAACAAACACGCAATATCCAGTAGTCAACTTTCTATCAAAAACATCACCCGCCCAATCTGCGTCAGTGAACCTAGTAATATCTATATTTTTGTTTCTTTTGTACCAGAGACCTTGTCCAGGAGCCTTTTTGATATATCAAAGAATGCATTCTACAACATGCATATGGAAAGCCCGAGGATCATGCATAAACCTACTAACAAAACTGACAACATGACAAATGTTTGGGCGAGTTACAGTAAGATAAATTAATTGGCCAACAAGACGTTGAAATCTTTTCCTTGTCTACATGGGGTTCATCAGGCTGAGAACCGGTCTTACAGTTGACATCTATAAGAGTATCAACTGGCCGAATACCTATCTTTCCAGTTTCACGAAGAATATCAAGAGCATACTTACGTTGGGATAGGAACAACCCTTTGTTGGAGTGAGCTATCACGATTCCAAGAAAGTACTTGATTCTTCCAAGGTCCTTTATGTCAAAAGTGACTTGAAGATAATCCTTTAGATGATTTATCTTTTTAACGTCATTGCCAGTCAAAACAATATCATCGACGTAGATAAGTATAAAAGTTATACTTTCTTTATTTTTCTTCATGAACAAGGTGTTGTCAGTGTGACATCTAGAGTACCCTATTTTTTCAAGGGCCTTACTGAGTTTTAGATTCCAAGCTCTTGGTGATTGTTTCAATCCATAAATGGCTTTGTTGAGCTTGCAAAAATAACCATTACCTTCTTGAGGATGACCAAGAGGAAGAGTCATGTAAATTTCTTCATCTAGCTCCCCTTGCAGGAACACATTTCTTGACGTCAAGTTGATGAAGATCCCAATCAAATTGCGTGATATTGAAAGGGCAGTGCGAAGAGTATTCATCTTAGCAACATGTGCAAATGTTTCTTTATAATCAATACCTTAAGTTTGAGTGTAGCCGTTAGCTACGAGAGGAGCTTTATATCTGTCAAGAGTTTTATCGCTCTTGTATTTCAACCTGTAGTGCCATTTGCATCCAATAACTTTAACCCCTTGGAGAAGTTTCACAAGATCCCACGTGTGGTTTTTGTTTAAGATTTCAAGTTCATCTTCCATAGCTCTACTCCAGTGTTCGTCATCCTTTGCTTCAAGATATGTTTTAGGTTCTTTTATGCTATCAAGTTATTTGATGAACATGACATAATTCTTAGAGAGATGGTTATAAAAAATTTGATTTTCTATGGGACAGGCAGTAGAGCAATAAGTCTCATAGTCTCTCAGATACCTTAGAGTGTTGCGAGTGCGTTCAGACCTTCTGAGTTGAAGAGCATCGTCTGCCCGCTCTCTAGGTTTAGGATTTTCTTGAGTGTCTATTTGACTAAATGTCTGACCATTTTATGAGGTTGTTTCAACGGTGAACAAAAGATCATCATAATCCTCCATTGTTCATGCAACATTCTCCCCCTGGCTTTTATCTTGTGAGCAGGTATCAAGAACAAAGTAAGGTAGTTCTTCATTAAAGCAAACATCACGAGAGACATGGAGTTTTCCATTCTCTGGATCATAGCATTTGTACCCTTTTGTGCTAGAGCTATATCCTACGGACACACACTTTCTTGTTCGAGGACTAAGCTTATCTCTTTTATGAGATGGTATCCAAACATGAGTCGTGCACCCGAAAGTACAGAAGTAGCTGATATTAGCCTTGGAGCTGGTTAACAGTTCAGTGAGGCACTTGTAGTTTAATCGTCTACTGGGAGTTCAATTAATAATATGACAAGCTGTGTTGGTTGCAAAATTCTAAAAATATTTTAGAACATTGCTTTAAAACATTAAGCTTCTAGTGACTTCTAATAAATGTCTATTTTTTCTTTCAGAGACACCATTTTGTTGAGGGGTGTCAACACACGTGGTTTGGTTTGATCACCAGATCTTTGAAAAAATCTTCAAACCAATGATTTTTATATCCAGTCTCATTGTCGGTTCAAAGATTTTTAATCTTGTGACCATATTGAGTATCCACCATTTTAAAGAAAGTCTTAAAAAGAATAAAGACTTCAGACTTGTTTTTCATCAAATAAATCCAAGTTGCTTTGAAGTAGTCATCAATAAACAACAGAAAATATTGAAAACCGTGAATGGAGACAATGGGAGTAGGTCCCCATACATTCGAATGAATCAGATCGAAAATGTGTTTGCTAGGATTTTCGAAAGTAGGAAAAATCAGTCTGGTCATTTTAACATACTGACAAATATCACCGAGACCATTATTAAACTGAACATTAGGAAAGAGAAATTTTAAAATACGAGTAGAAGGATGACCCATTCTTCGGTGCCACTGATCTCCTTCTTTATTTCCAACAAAGAGAGCTCTATCACAAACAGTTATACGATGAAGTCCATCAATAAGACTTCCTTCACCAATCGTTCTCTGAGTCTTCTTGTAACGCCCCAACTTTTTATAGTAAAAATTTTGGAGTAAAATATATATATATTTTTTTGAAATAGCGGAAGTGACAAGTCCAAGCGTCGGGCGAGTTACATGTAAGCCAGAGAGGTACTGAAATCATTTCATTCATTTATTAAATCATTAAGTACATCTCATAAATGGAAACACAAATCTAATTATTCAGAGTATAAATAAGAAACACAAATCTAATTATTCAGAGTATAAATAAGAAACACTGAAAAACTGAGATCTCTTGACTACTTCCAAATACGACGCCACGATGCTCCAATTATGTGTTTACCTGAAAAATTTTAATGCAGAAGGGTCAGACTCCCCTGTCTGCGTAAGAAGTATTATATTTATATGTTATACTCAGTGTCTTGTGTACAAATATGTGCAACATTTGTAGATATCATAATTGTAAAGTTCCAGGCAATATAACTTGCTAAGAAGGAAAATTCTACTGAAATAGGCATGCTTTCTATTTTGCTATGAAACAAGAAAATACCATGTGTGTGTTCATTCTTACACGCACTATGTGTTTTTATCATTTACAAGATCCACTACAAGGATTACAACATTTATTCACAAACATCTACGAAAACAATGTAAAATTTTTATGTTTATCTTTCCATTACCCTATGGGTATGCATAGGCATTCTACATTATATCTGACCCTCTCCACGGTAGATCATGGGTCCGGTAACATACACCGTTCTCTCAGATGTACTCAGAGCCCGAAGAATCCAGTAACATACACCTTCTTCCAGGTGTACCCAGAATCTCAAAGGTTTTTTATATTTATGTATACATTTAACATTTCTTTAAAACCAGGTGCGAGTCATCGCACAACGAGGGGTCCAGTAACATATACCTTCTTTTAGGTATACCCAGAGCCTCGTGAACCTTATGATTATGCATACATTTTTATCTCTCATTTATTTTCCTGTGCGAGCCATCGCACCGCAAGGGATTTCCAAAATCTCGAACCCGCCATTGGGTTCACATACATGTATGCATTTTAAGATTCAGGTGCCATAAACATCATTAACATAGCATTTCTCGAAACATGGCTTGACTTGGAGCCCACAATTTCATATTTGTTTACGAGCTATGGCGTACACGTTTGTACCCATAAACTAAGCCCCATTTGCGGCAAGCTTTATGTATCTTATATATGCACATTTCTTTATTTATGTACACATAGATTGAAGTCACATGGACTTCATGCCACATCGGGCTGCCCTAAGCATGCTCGAGTCGTGGTCGTGTAGCCGCCACCTCAAGGTAATGCCAAACAACAAGGGATATTAATTGTTGCTTGTGCTCGAGGAGAAACCCATCCTCCACTTATGTGTGGAAGGCCCAACGAGCACCCAAATGGGGTTACCCGCTCACTGTTGTTTCTACATCAATGGTGCAGCGCAACTGTCTAATCCAGCAGGTCACGACGGACCCCTATGGCTGACCTTCCATTATGAGCAATGGCCAGTGCCATTGCCACAACATTCATGAACCCCAAGGCTAGAGAGAGATGAAACCCCTCAATTCAGCCAACTAGGTTTGCACGAAGGCAGCCCCTGCTATTGTCTGACAAGAGGGAGCCTACTGGCCTCAACCGGTTCCCAGTAGATCCATGGAGTACCGCTCAGGACCACGACTTTGAAGGTGCAGTCACACGACACTAGCAAGGCCTGTAGCCCATGCCAGACTCGTGGTGCCCTGCTGGATCAACGAGATGCTGGTCTGGCCAACATACATCGAGCCATACTAGGTGCAGGTCCAACATGCTCAACCCGCATGCTGACGTTAGTGAAATTTCCAGCCCGTCGATGGACACCTGCCAAAAGTGGCAGGGTAGTCCAGCTAGGGGTCAGTGAGGCACCCACTTCCATTGACGTGGTTCAGCCCATCGAGTGTGTCATACTGAGTAAAACTCTTTCATATATATATATATATATATATATATATATATATTGGCCTAACAAGAATTACATGAGTATGTTCGGTCCATTTTCCAGACTCATACTTGGTTTAGATGATGCCCAAACGAACTAATACAAAATTTAAATTGTATAAACAATGAAACTTAACCCATAATATTCTTGTGCTATATATAGAAAATTCATATTAAACGGAACAAGATTCATGTTCAATATTATATGAATCTGATTTGGATGTGGTTTAGCATTGGCAAAGACTCAAGTTAGATTAGAATCATGTTTAACAACTACCAGCTGATTACACCTGTCTATGTAGAGGCCTTGTGAAAATGGTTGGGGTCATTACTGAGTTTGATCCAGTATATATCATTGAATCGTTAATGAATTCATTGATCTTGACGCTACAATGAAACAATCACCTTATTGAACTAGGCCCAACCGATAGTGAGAATACATATTTTTATAACTACTTATTAGTTTTGATATGCATATACAAATATGTGAATAAAATGGTATTACTTCTCATGAAATGACTGAATCCCTTTAAAAGGAAGACTCCATCATGCCTACCTAGGTATGTTAAAATTTCAAGACCTCAACCAACGTAAAATGACTGTTTTCACAATACCCAGTTTAATAATGGGTTTCCATTTTATTTTTATTTTTTTTCAATCTGATAATGTCCAGCATGGGTTGGACATTTAGTGAAAAGAATACCCAACTTTTTTGCTGGTGGAGCAGACCCTAGTTAGTGCATCCCCACTCATACCTACCTTACTATTATATTATGTTTATTGTTTTTTCCCTTGAACTACTATGGTATAGGTAGGTATAGATGGTTTGTGTACTAAGCAAGCTCTCCACACATGATCCTGGAATCGTGGGTTAATGTTTCAAGTATCAATCAACTTACCTATGTCCAGGTTTTAAAAGAAAAAAAATAAAACTGAAAAGAAGAGAATGAGCATGACGTTACAGGACCAGATTACAAAGAAATTTTGTTTCAGCTACAACATGGTTATGCAGGTAACGTATATGCATATTTTTATCAACCAGCCGAAAATTTAAAATGCATCGGGATGATGCATTTGCATATATTATAACTAGATAATACTACAGCTATGTAAAAAGTATTTGTAAAACATAAACTATGTTATCAAGTTCTCATTTTTAAGCAAGTTATGTAGGTCTGATATACCCAACCGATGGTCTCAAATTCATGTATGATAAATAAACTAACTAACATGAGTTGTACATGGTCCTTCTCCTAGATTTTTTTTTTAGCATTCAATACATGTGTAATCTGGTAACCTCCATGAATTCGCCTAATACATTAATTGAGTAATAAGAAAGAATAAACCATCATTGACTATTCACAAGTAAACCACCATCAACGTCAACCATGCATGCCATGTAGTTGTTTTTGGAAATGGTTCATCTTCCTATATTTTTCCTTGTTTGTGCTAAAAAAAAATATGACGCACATACTAGTACCACTAGGCATTGATCACGTACATATGAAAATAATGCCCCTTACCTTTGTTTTTTTGAAGCTTTTACCGGCGTTAATGGTGTCTCTTGTGTTTCTTCTTCTCACGTTGCAACACACTTGATCAAGAAGAAGAAAACTTTCACCTTCCAACAATGATGGTTGTGCACAAGAGAGAGAGAGAGAGAGAGAGAGAGAGAGAGAGAGAGAGAGAGAGAGAGAGAGAGAGAGTTACATGGTTTCCCTTGAGCCCCTCCTTTAACTCCTCTTAATTAGGGGAGTTATAAACTTTAAAACTTCAAAGCTCCATCCCCATCCCCATCCCACGTTTTTGGTGGGTGCACCGATTTTCCAGAATTGCCCCCCCTTCTCCTTTGGCAAGATTTTCTCTAACCTCCCATTTGATTCCTTTATGGGTACCCTTTTTCCTTTTTGGTGCGATTCCCCACCAATGTTGGTAAAGTGAGCTGAAAAGGCCTAAGAAGTGGGCTTGGCCAAGATCCCACGTTTTTACCATCTTCTTCTTTATTTTATTATTATTATTATTTTTTACTAAATTAAAAATTGTAACCTTTGGGTGTAAAAAGAAAAATCTATGCTGATGGGGTTTTTAACTGGGGTTTTCAACATAAGGGGTAACGAGCCATACCAGTTGTGCTACATTGTTTTTCATTGCAAAGTGTGTGAATTAAATTGTATTTAACCCTATTCGTCTTGTTTCGGATTTCATGAAAAAAATATAATGTTTTTTAATTCTATGTAGGCACACCATGAGTTTTGAACTTGGGTTATGGCTCCACACAACCATGTGCCCTACCACTACACCACACCACTGCTTGTTGTTTACTTTTGCAAAGAAATTTTCTTTATGTCTTATTGAGATGTTTACCCCCGTTGGTAGATTTCTCTCGTTACTACATGGATTTTTCTCCCGTTTGTTTCAACCTTGCACCCTCTCACCTTAAATGTGCTTCGGATCTCACGCTATTATCCTGAAACCATCGGGTTTCCCATTGGGCCCCGTGAACCAGGTCGAATCATCGAATCTTACTAAAGTTCGGATCCAAGTACCCTTTCTAGTATTCGTTACCGGGTTCGCTCTACTGGACCGCAAGTCTCAAAATCATATTGAATATTTCATAAACCATATTATTTCACATAAACACACATTTTTTATTTCATTGAAAATTTCTTAAAATTCATGGGTTTTACACTTCTTGTCCTAAAACATCACATTCAAATAAGAAAATATAGCATAGCAATTTAGATCCTTTGTGATTTTGGCAATAGATAAAAGATTTTCTGTAATGGCAGGCATGTATAGAGTGTCTATATCATGGTAAAAAAATGCATAGTTCCCATTCCTTCGGTCGGTATGTGAGTTCTATTGGTTGCAATAACGGGATCACTGGCTTTGGATAAATCAAGATTATCACAAATATTTGCTCGGTTTGTCATATGATGAGTGGCTCCCGAGTCCACAATCCATTGAACATTATTGCAACAACTAATTTTTTGAGTCATACCTGTGTTAGCCAAAGTTGGCTCAGATGAGCTGATGACCATCTCGGCCGAATTCTATATTTGAAGACTTTTGATCATCTCTGCTAATTTCTCCAAAGTAACTTGACTGTCTTCGACACTAGCCTTATTAGGTTTGCCTTTGTAGTCGTTTTGGTCATAGCTTCTTTTGTGAGTATTGTTGCTGCTATTCTTTCCAGATTGACCAACGAGAAACTATCAGTTGTCTTTGATGTGACCTATCTTACGACAATGAGAGCATCAAGGCTTTTGGTCGACAAGTTGATACTTCTTTTCAGTTTCAAATGGACTGGTATGAGAACCAGTAAATGCTGCCTTGTCTACTTTTTCGGCCTCATCAATTATAGTGGTCTCATGATGAATCCCCATAGCACAACATCTAAATTCTTCTTGCATAAGCGTGGAGCATACCACACTAAGAGAAGGTAAGTCTTGGGTCATAAGAATCTAGCTTTTAAGTTGTTCATACTCATTTCCAAGACCGGCTAGGATTTAAAAAATTCTTTCTTGTTCCTTTGTTTTCTTGATATGAGAGAGATCAATGGTGGATGGGATGTACCCAAATATTCACTCAAAGGTGTATTTTTCTTTTTTTATTTCGGATCTCTTGAGTGAGTTGGTACATGCGAGCAATATTGTATTGCTCACTATACAACTCACAGGCAGCATTCCAAATAGCTTCGGCAGATTCAAGAAAAAGAGATCCATTCGCAATCTTTTGTTCCATGGAATTTAAAAGCCAAGACATAACAAGATGATTACTAGACTCCCATTCATCATGCTTGGGATCATCCAATGGCGGTTTAGGTTTTTTTCCATTGATAAATCTCAGTTTAGATTTTCCGCTTAGAAAAAGTATGACCGCTTTAGACCAAGCAAGATATTTGAATCCATTCAACAGATTATTTGTGATCTTGAGACTCAGATTACCTTGTTCATGCACCACTATCTTGGTGGTAGATCCATTGCCATGAGAAGCTTGTCCTGTATTTCCACTGATGGAGCTGTTGAAGTGCTTCTCCATGACCGAACTCACTCGTGGGGATTCACTTTTCTTGAGAATAAGAAAGAGATCTTTGATACCATGTAGAAACTAAGGCATTATGAGAGGTTGCACACGAGTTATGTGGTTTGGCGTATCAGGCCTACATCCACAGTGGGAGATCTAAGCTTGTTTTCTGATGATAATAGATTACATCCAGACAGTGAGTATTTATACATTTATCAACCCATAGAAATAAGGAAACAATCCTTCACTTTCCAAACAACAAAGATAAGATTACCTAACTTAGTTAGGAGGGATAAGGAAAGCTAAAAAAGGATTTGCCAGAATCTCCCACGATAAGGCAATGCTCATCAAGAAGTCCCCTGTTGGATATTTCGGATTGGGTGCAACCCTAATTATGACTCGGTTTGACACAAGACACTAATGAAGACTTTAGTGGGGCATTAGTGGGAAGAGTTTAAGTGAATGTGAAAGGTTCACATTCAATATGGCATGTGAAGGGTTCACATACATTAATACCATGTATGTAACCCCACTCACCTCTCACTATAAATTGAGGTATGGTTGCTTGATGAGAACAATCAAGGTGTCCTTTTTCTCTCATTTGGGTTCAGGTCCTGCTCACCATCAACTTGACGGCTTGGGTTCATCGTGGACATCGATAGGTTGAGGAGAACGTCATGCACCTACACCAACACTCTTTTCATCCATGGTATCTACTGGTATGTATTCTTGCTTTTACATTCCAGTTTTGGTTTCTTTAAATGCTAACATCCTTGTGTTTTTAATTTGATTGCTTTTAAAAATTGCATGCTAAATATATAATTGGATTGCTTTTACCATTTTACTTCAACATGGATTTTTATGGGTTATACAACCTATGATGCGGGTGCTCCATTGATATAGCTTGTACAGACCCAAAAAAAAGCTTAGTTGGGAATAAATACAGTGCATACCATAAACTCGTGAGAAAAGCCAACTAGTTCTTGCATACATCTGCAAAGTTTGATGAATGCTGGAAGTTTGACATCTTAGTGTTATACCAACCTGGTGAAAAATGGATTTCTGAAAAGAGATTTCAAGCCTAGAGGCACGTTCTTAAGATCGCTATCTTTAGAACTTCAATCGCCCCACTCTGGAAATTCCGAAGATGCAAAAAAGGGTTTTGTTACGACTGAGTTCCCAGGATACAACTAGGCTTGAACCTCAAGAGAGTCACTGCTTCGCAAGAATAGATGACCTCTCCCACACATGAACTCTGCAAGCCAAACCGAGAAGAAAGAAAGGAGAAAACTGGAGAGTCAGAGATTCTGATAATTTTCAAAAGACAAAAATAGAAGAATTTATAGACTTTTAGAGAGGCCAAAACGTTTTGCGATAAATGAGATTAATGGCCATAAATCTGATAGTTTGAAAATAGGACAAAAAGGTACCTGAACGGTCACCCACCTTTGACTGTTAATCAAAGGCCTCCAAAACCGTCCAACAGTCACAAAGCGCCTTAAACTCAATATAAATGATATTAAAACTTTTCAAACAACCAGATATCTCAAAACCGAAAAATCAAAACAGATATTTGCGCCTCATATGCACCTCGCACTGCTGCGAGCGTGCGAAGTGCAAAGTGCGCCATCAAAACGCCTCAAGTGCAAAGTGCAAACGCCTTAAGCGCCCTTGCGCACGCACGCGCGTGTGCGCGTGTGTGCGCGAACGGTCACCCACCTTTGACTGTTAATCAAAGGCCTCCAAAACCGTCCAACAGTCACAAAGTGCCTTAAACTCAATATAAATGATATTAAAACTTTTCAAACAACCAGATATCTCAAAACCGAAAAATCAAAACGGATATTTGTGCCTCATATGCACCTCGCACTGCTGCAAGCGTGCGAAGTGCAAAGTGCGCCATCAAAACGCCTCAAGTGCAAAGTGCAAACGCCTTAAGCGCCCTTGCGCACGCACGCGCGTGTGCGCGCGAACGGCGCATCCATTGCTGCACGATGCGTAGCAACGTTCGCAAGCCACCCTTGGACACAAGGCTTACCAAAGTAAAGAATAGAGAACAAAGTCTGTATTTAAACCACTAGAAAAACTGATTTCTCTTAGATATGAGACTAAACTTTTTAAAACACTTTTGGTGGAAAGAAATCATCAATTTTAAATCTTTCCTAACACTTAGATCTAAGAATGTGGTTGATTTGAGCGGAAGAACACCAATTGCATTACAAGTCCAGTTCCTTCGACACATTTGTTGTCCTCCGTATACTTGATCATGAGCAAATAAGCATATTCCAACCATGCATTCAACTTTGCATAGCCCATCAATGAGAATTGCATAAATCACCTTGGTAGCCTTGACTCAGGTGCGGGTGCGGATGTGGATGTGGCCATGAGCTACTTCAAAAAAACTTGGGTGTGGGAGTGCGAGAAGAGTATATATATATATAACAGTTTTATGTGTGTGCATTTATGTATTTATATATATAATATACATAAAAATGAAGTTGATTAGGGTTAATTGAATGATAGAAATGGACCTTTGGTGTGGTTGTCTTCACCTAATACAAAGGAAGCTGTGTCCAAGTGTCGCACCCGCTCCCAAGCGGGTGCGGTACCCTGTTAGAAGAGTCTGTGTTACATAGCCTTGACTCCGTAGCCACATTTCAAAAAAGCTGAATGCATGCGGTGATTTTTGCACAAGAAACTAGTAAGTATATTGAAGGTGATGGAATCCAGTTGAACCCCAGGAACACGCATTTCTTTTAGAAAATTTTTAACCGCAATATCTCCAGCCTTGCAGAAATCATGTAACGTGACATTATATTTTTAAGTATTAGGAACTAAACCAACTTCCACCATCTGCCTGAACAAATTGCTGGCCTCATCGATTCCACCAGTTTTAATAAGTTCATGCAAAGCAACTGTGTAGGACATTTCATCAAGGCAATAATTTTCACAGCCTTCCTAAACAATCTGACGCCTGCATAGAATTTATCAGCTTTAACAAACCCATTGAACAAGGCAGTGTGAACATGAGCATCAACACTGTGTGCAGATGCCTTAACTGATGAGCTCCATAAGGGGTGATCCGATTATCGGTGAGGGTTTCGTGTAATGCCCATAAATCATGACCTTGTGTAAGATCATAAAAGGGTTAGGGTCATCATAGTTCCCAAATGATCTTGGTTTCAAATTAAGCTTTTGTTTCAACTCAACAGAATTAAAAACCAAAGACAGATAAAAGTTGGTGGGAGGTTGGCCACGACAGACAGATTCCCTGCATTGACAGCCGTCTATCTTTGGATTGGTGACATCAACACTCCGATCATTACTTGTTGCACATAACCTTTTACTAGTTCTAGCATTTCCCATAAAAGAAAAAGATAGTAATCTATTGTGAAATTAAGATGAGTAAAAGTAACGAAACTGTTGAGATAATAGAGTGTGAAGTTTAAATGTATCAAATTTCAGTGGGGCAGTTGAACAAAGTAGTTGAAGTGTAGTTGAGTGTGTTCACCCTATACCATGTGAGCCATTTTTAACACAAATTGGCCAATCCTAGCTATTGCACACATCCAACTTCTATCCTTACTAACCCAGACGCTCTACCTCTTCTTTCCTACTAACTAAACATATCAGCTCAAAGTCCATGGAACCATCACCACAACTAATACCCTCACCAACATCACAAAGTTTCTGCCTTCCATCAGCAACTCAACTTCTCTTACATGACCAACATGCCAACGACTTTGGCGCCATGTTTATCGACTGGAATGCGATCCTTTCCCGTCAGCTCGGGTTCAGTCCGATGAGTATTGGTGATGATGGACCTAAGTTTCATGGAAGCACGGAGGCTACCAACAACCATATTAAAGCAGGAGAGCAGTTGGTGGACGAAGACAAGAGCAAGGGGAAAGGTGGTAAGGGCAGCAGCAGCAGCAGGGCCAGGAAAGCTACTAGACCAAGGTTTGCATTCCAAACCAGAAGCGCTAATGATATCTTGGATGATGGTTATAGGTGGAGAAAGTATGGGCAGAAAGCTGTAAAGAATAGCTCATATCCAAGGTAAAGACCACCATATACGCATTTCATTTTGGTTTCATTAGGCGAACCATGGAAAAGATTCAAACAAAGTAAAGTAGGCACTGTCAAACATGCATGTAAATTTCATGGATCTTGCCCATAAAAAAAGAAGAGAACTTCTTGGGGCACCTGAGAAAATTAACTCATAATAGGGTCTAGCAAAGTTGCATGGTGAGGTACTAGACTTTTTTCTTTTTAATTTATAACCCCAAGAAACTGCACCCGGCACGAAGACTAGCAAAGTTGCATGGTGAGGTACTAGACTTACGGAGAGGAAATGAGTTTCACCTTGAGCACCTGAGCAACCAATCCTTGGAGAGTGTTAGCTGCACTTTACAGGGGGATTTGTGAGAATGGATCCTGTCATATGCTGAATCACCATTCATCAGTGTTCTGTTATCGTAACCATTCATCGTGTTTTTCATCGTTGTTCGTTGTGCAAAACAGTAGATAACGATGCATGATCACTGAGGGGGCATTTGATTGCCAGAACAAAAGTTGCTTGGACAAGCCGAGCCGCTTTTATTCAGAACGCATGAGTCGCACTCGCACCCCAGCGGTTATGATTGATGATTTCAGAACAGTTAAGCTCAAAACTAGGGCTGGTTAGGGATGACAGTGGACCGGGGGAGAACGGAGCCCCTGCCTCGCCCCATTTGGACCGGAGAAGGAGGACATGAAACGGGGATCGAGGCAGGGATGGAGGTTAAAAACAAAACTCGTGTGGGGATATACTTACACTTTCTCCCATCCCGTCCCCAATCCCCATTAGTAAAATAACTAAAATACCTTTAGGGATGACAGTGGACCGGGGAGAAACAGGGCCCCACCGCACCTCGCACCGTTTGGACCGGAGATGGAAGACATGAAACGGGGATGGAGGTGGGAATGGAGGTTAAAATCAAAACTCGTGCAGGGATGAAGGTGGGGATGGAGGGCAGAATTTTGAGACGGGGTGGGAGTGAAGACCTTGTCCCCCTCCTCCACCCCAGTCGACTGCCATCCCTAGGACTGGTAAACGAGCCGAGCTTGAGCCAAACTGAGTTCAAGCTCATAATGAGCCTGAGTTAAACGTACAGAAACAATATATTGCCTTAGAGCTGGAAGAAATAGGATTATACAAAATACATATAAAATATATCTAAAATATATTTTTTATTGACGAACGAGCTTATACAAGTCAAGCTGAGTACCTATTGTTCATATTCAGCTTCCCGAGCCTATTTTAGGCGTCAGAACGAGATCTTTACAAGCTGAACATGAGCCAAGCAAGGAGGGGCTTTCCCAGTCCTACTGTGAACACAATAGGTGGGGATACAGCTTTGTCCCTGCCTATAAAACATGGGACAACAACTACGCCGGGACTGCTTTGTCCCCGTACAGGGCTGTCCCACGAATCAAACACTGCCTGATTAATGGTGATTTGCCACATCACATGATCTGTTTTAAGGGTTGGTTTGTTAGGGTGCCCAAGTCGATACTCACGAGCACATGATGTGAGCCCTAACACTCCATGGGGATGTGTTGCCCAAGTAGACAAGGTGATGGTCATTAGCGTGCATAAGATCTCTTTTCATCTAAATAAGAAGGGATCTGGATCAAAGTCCATTGGAATTGAGTCATCTCTCTCATGTGCATTCACCACAAACAAACACACATTCATGCATTAACAAAATAAACAATGTTGCATGCGGTAGCATTTTAAGTTATATAATCACTTTTATTGAACTTTAATTGTTGTCACAAAATGAAACCCAATGGCATGGTTTCTTTGTAGTAACCTAGCGTGTGCACGTTCGTAGCTAGGTTTGAATAATATAGATGGACTAGTTGGAGTTGCACTATCCTAACCGGGTTCGAATCCCATTGGGGCCTACTCTTTATCGAATAAAAAGGGTCTTAACGTATGTTCAAGCACCACGTGAAAAATAAATTAGAATAGATGGAGTTCATCGAAGTTGGTCATGTTTGGCATGATGACAAATGTTGGTACTAAAGTTGAAGTAGGGAAGCAGCCAAGCTGCTCAAGTAGTGTGGAACTAAACCTAGCCAATTTCAAAGTCATAAGCTATGCAACATGGACACTTCTAAAAGGGAAACTCGTGTTTGTGTAGGTGCGACACTTGGACATAGCTTTTGTAGTGTAAGGTGCAGTCAACCATACTTAAGTATGTTTCTGTCCAAAACTAGACTCCGTTAACCCTAACCAAATCTAGTTTCATAGTAGGTATGTATATGCACACACACACATATACATATACATGCATATATACATAAATAAATAAATAAATAAATTAATTAATTAATATGTCTACATCCCCACACCCAAGTTTTCACACCCTTTGCACCTGCACTGGTACTTGCATCCGCACCACACTTATGTGACATAGGTCACAAGTCTCCATTACTTCTAGATCTCCTTAAGAGATGTTTGGCATCTCTTGTGAAACAAAAGCAAGTTGAAAATTTTCAATATTTTTATTGTAAATAGCATAACTCCTAGAATATATATATATAGGTACGCGATTATGAAATTTATCATGTGGCACTAATACCACCACCCAAGGGTGAGGAGGGGCATGTGCCCCTCCTAAAGTTTTAAAAATTTCAACATAGGAGATAAACTCATAATAAAAATAAAATAAATATTTTATTATAACTAATTTAAGCAAAGCAAACTAAAAACACATAAAAAATAAAAAAAAATTAAAGTGAAAATAAATTTACAGCACAACAAATCACCGAAAAAAAGTACTTGCAATTTCACTAATTCAAGAATCAAACATTATTAAACCTACAACTAAATTCTACATGCAATTTCCCATAATTAACAAAATAAAAAAAATTAGTAACATCTCCCGGATTTAACTACAACAAATTGGCATAAAAAAGTGCATTACTCCAAATTTGATCAAAGACAAACAAAAGTCAATCTAAGATTATATATATATATATATATATATATATATATATATATATATATATATATATATATATATATATATATATATATTGCGTTGATCTCCTAAAATTTTATTTTGTGGTCTCATTTTTTCAAAAGGCTTGATAGAGTTTTGATTTCAAGGTTTTTTTTATTCGATTAATGTATTGTTAGGGTTTAGGTTTTTTATGTAGTTTTTTTTTTGAATTACTATGAATGTTTAGTTAGGGTTTCTTGTGTTTTATTTTTCAATTAGCATTAGGTATAAGTAATGAACACTTGATTTTAGTTAGAATATTAGGATTTTTTTCAATTAACTTAAATCTATGATTTTTTTCGACTTTGGGTATTGATTAGGGTTCTTCCAAATGACTTGAATATGTATGTAATTAGTGTTTTAGGGTATTTTTGTATTATTTTCTTTTCAATTATCATTAAGCACGATTCCATTTATGAAGGCTTAATTTTGGTTATTAAATCCCTAAATCTTTGATTTTTTAAAGAATTTAAATTTTTTATTTTTGGTTTGTCAAATGACACAAATATTTAATTTGGTGTTTTGCTTTTTTTAGCATATTTATGAATGATGTTTGTTAGGATTTAGGGTTTTGATTTGGTGCTTTTATATTGACATAAAAAAATAGTTTATGGTTCTAAGATTTTTGTGTGTTTTTTAATTACCATTAGGCATGAATGGATGAATATTGTGTGATTTGATTTTGGTTAGAATATTAGACTTTTTTTATTAATTAACATAAATCACAATTTTTGATGTTTGTTGGAATTGAGGTTTTGATTTATTTTTTTAGAATGACATAATATTTGGTTATGATTTTAATTTATGAAGCTTGTAGGATTAGAGTTTTGATTTATTTTTTTCAATATCATAAATTAGTATAATTTATTAGTAATTATTATTTTTTTGCTTTGCATTTGTCCCCACCCTAGGTTAGAATCCTCTCTCTGCCACTGCCACCACCGCGGTGCTTACCAAATGTGGTTAGCGGGGTCCTGTGTCAAGCTGCTGAACGCCTAGGATGTACCCAGAGTTTTACCTCGCAGGGAGGAAGGTCCATTATGTGTTCCGATTCTCAGTGAGGGGTTTTCCTTCATAAAAAAAATGTGGCATTAAACCCCAATTTCAAGTCATCCGTCATGACCAAAGTTGTTTTATAAGCCTTCACTTTGTTCTCATTTCCATAATGACAAGACAAAATTAATTAGCTCAACATTATATATATAGAGGGGTAGTTGCCTCCGATCCATGTCTACTAGGTTTTTGAAGTTTTTTTTTATGGTTTTCTCAAATTTGATCAGATGTATTCTATGGACTTGATTTTATAGGAATCTACTCTTAGATGGGCTGATTCTGATGCACATGTTGGTTTTTTATAAGATTTAAAAATTGATGGTCTAAAATCTTCATAAATATCCAAGGCTTAAAAAGCCATTTTTTCATTAAAAAAACACCATACAAGTGTTGTTTCTTAGAAAATCTTGAACGCATCTAAGAGGTCAGATTTGTGAAAAACAACTTAAAACCCTCCATTTGTTTGCAATCGGCTGTGCTAGGTATGAAATGTAATAGGCAGCTAACCCCTACTCTCTCTATATATATGTGTGTGCAAACATGCTAAATGGGTTTTTTGGGCTGTTTTCATTTTATTTTTAAATTATGACCATATAGATTTGATATATGCACTTGATTTTATATGAACCAGCTTTTGAGAAAATTGATTCTGCCACATAAGTGGGTTTTTACAAGGATAAAAAAATCATTAGTTTAAAATCTTTGCAAAATTTTTATGCTCAAAATATCATTTTTCATTAAAAACACATGATCCTGGTGTCGATTCCTAGTAAATTGTCAAAAAGAAAAGCTCTGAAAATGCCAGAAAACCCATTTAGCATGTATATTTATATACAATCACTAGAATATAAGAGCTGCAAATATAAGAACTACTTTGTGAAGGAAGATTCTCATGGATTTTCAGTTTTTTTTCTCTTAAATCTCACCATGCAGATGTGATCTACATTCTTGGTTTTATATAGGACCAGCTCTTGAATCATCATATTATGATCCATAAAAGAGATTTTTTTTAAGGCTTTAAAATCAATGGCTCATATTCTTCATAAATATCCAAACATTCAAAAATCACAATTTTCATCGAAAATACATTATCCAACAGTTGATTCCTAGCATATTTATCATGCTGAACATATATCTACATGGTTGGATTTGCTAAAAAATGCTGAAAATGCTCATATTTCTAGTTCTCATATTCTATTGACTATATATATATATATATATATATATATATATATATGGAGAGAGAGAGAGAGAGGGTATTCTAATATCATCTATTGTGAGTACAACCTAATTGGAAAATCATAGGTGCAAGTTGAACCACTCAATCTGACCTCATGTTGGCATAGTATATTTGCTAATGTTGCACTTGGGATCATAAATTTTTCATATGGTTTTTTTGAGTCATGAGATTTTGACAGATTGTGGGCCATTGATCTTTGAAGTAATGAAAAACCTACTTACATGCTGCAAACAGATGACCGAAAACCCCAAAACCTATTTTCAATTAAACAAACTATGCATATCACAGCCGTACGGTAAGATAAAAAAAGTAAAAATGCAGTGTTTTTTACTGAATTATATATAGAAACGACAGTAGCAATATATATATATATATATATATATATATATATATATATATAGAGAGAGAGAGAGAGAGAGAGAGAGAGAGAGAGAGAATCATCAAACACCCATCTCGTCCAATGCTATTTTGGACCAATGAGCACCGTGATCAACGGCATACATTTTTTTTATGTTTTCATAACATTTAGTGGTGGTCCTGGCCCTCTGCTAAAGGTCGGATTCTTGCCCAGACCTTTAGCGGAAGTGGTAAAATAAAAAACGAAATAACACAAGGACACATTGGGCGTGTCAGTTGCATATATATATATATGTCCTTGTGTTATTTCGTTATATATATATATATATATATATATATATATATAAGGTAAATATTTGATACTAATGAGGGTAAAGAACTAACTAATGAGTAGAAAACACTTTTTTCTTCCAAAATTTTCAATTTTTTGTAAATCAAATGTTACAGATGTGATCTACATGGTTTGTTTAGTAGGAAGTTTGATTTGAATCATGTGACTATGATAAGTAATTAGGTTTTTAAGTGGTCAAAAAATCAATGGTCCACAATGTGCCAAAATTTTATAACTCAAAAGATCACATTTTTACATCAGAAAATCATGATCTAAGGCTTGATCCTTAGCAAACAAACCATGTTGAACACATCTATGTGGTTAGATTGAGTTGATACAACTTTTCTTAAAAAAAAATAAAAGATTGAGTTTGTACAACTTGCACTAGCTCATTAGTTCCTTACCTTCATTAGTAGCAAATATTTTCTTTCATGTGTGTGCGTGTGTGGAATACTATTTGGAGGGACTTATCATCTAAATGACCTAGAAATCACAATTTCAGGTAATGACCCAATCAGATCGCAGAAATGGATTTATAATGGTTCCTCTTGGATTGTATTTTTTCAATGAAAATACAATTTTATGAGCAAAAAAAATTTCACACATTACAAGGTGTTGATTTTTCAAGGCTCATAAAATCGTGCCTACGTATCATAATCAGATGAGCCAAGGGCCGATTCCCACTAACAAAACAATGAAAATCACATCTACATGGTTAATTTCATGAAAAAAATAAAAAATAAGAAATAAAAATAAAAAACTCATTTGAATGCCACGACGACCTAAACAAATATGTGTGTGAGAGGGAGAGAGCTCATAACACCGTACAGGAGCCAGACTGTGATGGAACCATTGCAGCAGTCCGATCATCACCATCGGACAGTTGAGATTAAAACCCTTGAAAGATCGACCAGGTATCCAAAGAAATTCTTAGATTTGACCTCTCTCTCTCTCTCTCTGCACACACGCCATGCAGAAGAAGTAGACATGATATTGTCTTTTGTTGATGTGTAATTAAAGCAGGAGCTACTACCGTTGCACCCACCATTCTTGCAACGTGAAGAAACAGGTTCAGCGTTTGTCGAAGGATACAAGCATGGTTGTTACGACGTATGAAGGGGTTCACAACCACCCATGCCAGAAGCTTATAGAGAGCCTCGGCCCTCTTTTGAAGCAAATGCAGTTCCTTTCCAGCTTCTAATAATTAAGCCCACCAGCTCCTTTCATCATACTTGATCATCATCCTCTTCTGCATGAGCTGCTCTCAAGTCATGCACCAATCGTGGAAATGCGTAAAGCAAACAAAACAGTGACAACTCTTGTTAACATAGTTTGAGTTGTATTACAGACAATAGTTAACTTCTTGTGGGATTATATGAAAACCCTAGTCAGTGGACGGGCATGCATGTGTATCAAGTTGGGTGTTTTACTTTGATCATTTGATCTGTTTCTTGCTTAGTTACATGCGGAATGGATGTAAAATATCTATCTTATCTAGGGATCAGTCAGGTTGTTCATCTATATCACTATTAGTCTATTATATTGGCAAGAGCTTTGGACGGGGCAGGTTATATGTTCCCCCCGGAAATGAACCATAGAAGTGCGTGAGTTTGAAAATTTATTGACATTTAGGGCATGGATTTTTGTGATTTTTAATCGATGAAAAACTTTTTTTTTGGATATTCTAGCATATGTATAAACATATATTTTTTTAAAAACTATTAAAATATTAAAATAATACCTCTAAGGGCACTATTAAAATAGTTGTGCCAGAGTGAAACAGTGTGTCCTATTCACGTAGCCATGATATGCACTCTAAGGGCACTTTTGAAAGAAAGAAAGATGTAGGAAAAGTGATGCACAATGGAAGATCCGTACGGAATTTTTTATCCTTCCAAACTGAGAGACTTTTTCAGTGAGAGAATTTTTTTAAAAAGTACACTTCATATAAGAAACATCCCTCCAGAGTGGTGAAGGAATATTTTCTACCAAGAGAAAATTTAATTTTACACTTCCCACCACCTATCTCACCACAGCCCACTATCTTACCATCACCATCCATCTCACCACCACCCACCACCTTCCTCCTCTCTCTCATTTTTTTTACATTTTCTCACTCTATTTTTCATATGTTACACAAACAAGCAAAAAACTTTGGTTTGGAGAACTTCTCATATCAAAAACTCTCATAGAAAAAAAAAGTTTTGCCTACGAGAGAAGTTTTGATATGATTCTAAAATTAAAATCTTTCACTTGTTTGAGTAGCATGAGAAAAATAAAATAAAAAATCTAAAAAAAATGAGAGAGAGGAGGAGCGGGATAGTGGGGGCGCTTCTCCAACATGGTTTTTCGGGATGTGGGTGGTGGTGAGGTGGATGGTGGTGTTGGAAAATCATCATGGGGGTGGTGGTGGAGCTTCTTCAACACGGTTTTTTTGAGATGTGGGTGGTGGTGAGATGGATGGTGGTGGGGGAAAATCATCATGGAGGTGGTGGTGGAGCTTCTTCGAGATGTGGGTGGTGGTGGTAGTGATAGTGTTGGAAAATCATCATAGGGGGTGGTGATGGAGCTTCTTCGGCACTGTTTTCAAGTAGGTAGGTGGTGATATATTGTGGTAATGGATGGTGGAGAAGGTAGTTTTTGGGAGATGGGTGATAGTGGTGGTGGTGAGATGGATGGTTGTGGTAGAAAATCATTGTGGGGTGGTGGTGGAGCTTCTTTGGTGCGGTTTTTCGGGATGTGAGTGATGGTGGGTGGTAGTTGTGGTGGTGAGATGGATGGTGAAAAATAATGGAGAGGGCGGTTTTCGGGGAGATGGGTGATGGTGGTGAGTTGGATGATAGTGGTGGTGGTGAGATAGATGATGGTGGTGAAAATGGATGGTAGTGGGTGGTGATGGTGATGAGATGGAGAGAGAGCCCACAAAATTTTCTAGAAACATTCCTCCAATCCTCCATAGAGGAATGTTTCCTATAAAAAATATACTTTTTAGAAAAACTCTCGGTGAAAAAGTTTCTCTCGTTTGGAAGGGTGCACACCAACTTTTCATTTTGTATCAATTTTCTTACATCACTTTCAAACGTACCCCAGGTGCTGTGTCATTGTAGCATTGGTTCATGTTGGTTGGCACGGCTCTCTCTCTCTCTCTCTTGTTGCAAACTTAAAATTAGCACTACTAGTGTCATTAAATCAGAAAATACTGCAAGAAATGGTAGGAATAGTGACACCTAATTACCAGCATTAAGAACCTTGTGTGACTTTTATCTATGTTTAGCAGCATTAATAATTAAATGCTAGTACATGAGTAAAATCGCCCTACTTTCCTGACACTAAAAAGGCAAACGCTGGTAGTGATCTGATTTGTTTAGTAGGCATTGCTTTTTGTTACATTATTTATGTACTGCCAGTATTTAACTAACATTTTTTGGCATTAAAAAATAATGCGCCTTTTTGTTGCACTCTTACCCTTCCTTCCATGAACTATGGTACTTCAATAGGCTAACAGAAAATATGGTCCATCTTGAAATATGCAAATTATATTTAGAGAATATGATGTAAGGAAGATTAATCAAATAAAATTCAGACCTTAGTCTAGTAGGAACAGTCAGTGCATGTCACCTATTATCGGGAGGTCTCGGCTGTATTTTGGCAAGTCAAAGTCTCGCGATAATATCTGATAAATCTTGAAAAAAAACTCAGCAGTTAATTTTTTTTTAAGAAAGATAAAAATGACAGAAATAAGTAAGAAAATGGTAAGTTTAGATAATAAAATACACATGTATCAAATAGAATAAAAGAAATAAGTAAACAATATAAAAGAAAGAAGAAAACATATTTAAGATTTAGAAAAGAAATAGAAAAGTTAAAACTAACTGACAATATCACGATACTATGTGATAATGTCATGATATTGGTGTGATAATATCGCTATAAATTTGTTTTTGAAAATATTGATATAAATTTGTTTTTTAAAATATCGTTGTAGTTTACCTTTTAAGTTGTTTATCTAAAAAATGTAATATAAAGCCTATATTTTCAATTTATCGGCTATATTTGTGACTGTTATGCACATTTTCTGCATGTATTGTTAGGTAGGGAAAAAATAATTTATATACGTTTTTATGCATCTCCCAATAATGGGAAAGGATGTTTGTAATACCGTATTTAGGAAGCGCGTGTTAAAGGTCAATCGATGAGGATAAATGTAGAGGATGATCGAGTTGTCAGTTTATCACACACCCATTAAAAAGGAGATCTTGGATCAATATCCACCACACATCATGGTGGATGATCAAGGGCCCATTCAAAAGAATTTAAAGAATTTGATAAATTTATTATGTCAGTAACTACATATGGGGATGTAGCTCAGATGGTAGAGCGCTCGCTTAGCATGCGAGAGGTACGGGGATCGATACCCCGCATCTCCAGTTTGTTCACATCTTTATTTTTTTTTATTTCATTCTTTTTACGATTTTCTCCATTTGCAGATTAACTTCACAGACACTGCCTTGGCTCATGTCTAAGCTCGTCCGATCTATGACCTAACTGGGTGTATGTCCAGATCCAACTAGAGCCGTTGGATGCAAGTATGTGCCTGGGCCCACACGCTATTTTACTGCAAAGAGATCCCTTTTATGTGGATATGGTTTATCCAACACTTGGTTATGGATTTGGCCTGATCCATTGAAACTCAGACCTAATGATGCAGTCTTAACTAGGATAGAAAATGGTTGGGGTGTGGTCGGTGGTCTGATCCAAGTCAGAATTTTATTCGCTGATATGGATCTTAAAAGACATGGATAGTATTAGGATTGGATTAGGACTTATATGGTCGGACAGAGATTCCTAATCAGGTTCGGTATTTTTCTATCAGACTTTATTTAGATCCAGATCAGATCTAGTCGATATATATGGTCTACATATGAAACCCTTGTTTGCAATTTTTGTACCTACTTATTCTATCACATGAAACATATCGGATTGGAATCATCCATGATTCTTACCCATTTGGACCCCCACTCCCACCCAGATACATTGAGGGCGTGTTTGTTTCACAGGAAAATGGCACCTTCTTGCAGGGCATGAAACAAAGGCATCGGGGCGGCTGCTGTTTTCCTGTGAAAGTCATTTCCCAAGGAATGGAGAGCAAGGGGTGCGCCACAGGTTTACACTTCCGGGATAGCGACCATAAGTACGGCAGGCATAGGCAGTGCAACTTGGTCTGTTACTGGGGTGATTTCTCTGTTCCTCATGAAAAAAAAGCCATCAATTGTAATAGTTCCTATATTTGGTCATCTTTTGCCCCCATCGAGAACTAAAAAACAGAAAGATTTAGGCAAACCAAGATCACATTAACATGTAGTGTCAATAAACTGAACTTGGGGAAACTGGAATATGTAAACCAGCAACATATGTAAACTACTAGGAACCGATAGAAATTTAGTAACAGCCATTTTACCTGGGTAAGCAAACATTAAAATTTTGAATCAAGTTTAGAAGCATTACAAAATAACGTAATAGAAATTTAGAGTTTCAGAAATTGAATGATTTAAATATGAAGAAAATTTGCAACATATACCTAGTCTAAGAAATGGAGAAGCAATAAAAACAAATACTATAAAGAAAACAAAGAAAATTATTTTCAGTAACAGAAAATGACATTCTTTCTTTAGTAACAAGAAAGAAATCTTGCGGCAATGAAATTGTGGAAATGGAAAAGTCATAAAAGAAAGTGTTGAAATGGCCAGTATTCAATACAGCAGATGTTGATTACATTGCTACATCAAAATAATATGAATATAACCCCTACCTTGGTAACTGAATAAGGATAAATGTGAAAAGAATAGGACAATCATTACACTGACAAAAGATTATATACTACATATTCAGTAGATATTGCATTTTACATTTTTAAAATTTATTTTTTGCTTGGTATGTGGCTTTTACATAGTTTATATAACAGGAATTTGTACCAAAAGCAAATGGGTTTGTGTAGCTTAGCAAGATTGGTAGATTTGCCAACACCATTAACACCAACAAAAACAATGACGTATGGTCTTCCCTTGCTCCTTTGAAGCTTGAACATCCCTCAAGATGTCAATCGATCGCCTTGGAGTTAAAATTCGTAAAAGAGCTTTTTCCATTGCAGCCTGCAATTGCTTTAAGTTGGAATAAAAAGACATTATTGATATATCATATTCAAAATGTATCAAATTCAATGAGTGCTCGAGTATTTTTCTTTAGATTTGAGATTCACTTCAACCCAACAATTTCTATGCTAGAAGGGTAATAAGAAGTACCGACAAAAAAATGAATTAAAGTTTTGATCACTAAAAGGTAATGTATATTAATTATAAGTTTATCAACATCTTTAAATATTTAATTGATTATATAACATTTAATATTTACCAATTATTCTAGTTATTTTTTCATAGTACCAATTATAAAATGAGTTTGGATAAATAATCGGTTCAGGTTCGACTCAGGTCGGGTACGAAGCAAGTTTGACTTTGGGTATGAAGCGGGTTCAGGTACATAATCGTGTCAGGTTCGGGTCAGTTTGGGTTTACAATATGGGGAACCATTCGGGTCGGGTATAAAAAGTTGTTTGGGTCTTCATTTTCAATATCCAAGACTCGACCCATTTTCATTATGGGTCTATATTTTGGACCCAACTTAAACCTATGGGTCCACTAAAATCAGGTTGGGTCAGGTAATATTTGGTTCGGGAGGTCGGATAGGGTCGGGTCAGGTATACCCGACCCGATTACACCCCTACTCATGTTCTTTGCTGTTTGAAAGGAGTGATATTGCCAAAACATGGCATTAGAAATGGAATTTCAGCCCTACCATCACATTGGCAAAACCATATTTTCGCTACACATGAAAATGGTGTTTTTGTATCAATGCAAGGCTCCCAATAGGAAAGGTGGTAATTATAAACATTGAGGGAATCAATGTTTGGAAGTTGGTCATCGAAAAGAAACGGAGGGAGTCAGAATGGTTTTTGAGATTAAGGATTTTGCCAAAATTAATTTTAGATGTTTGGCACAAAGGAGTTGGGGGCATGCAATCGGCCTACACAAATTCTTTTATTTCCCTCATTTCACGAGGAAATAATTGCTAGTTTCACCCGTGAAAAGATTTCAGCTGTCTTGAAAATATCCAACTAGTTGTTTTTTGAAATTTTTATTCTACGTCAACTCATTTCTCATTTATATTATCAGCCTTTTAAACAAACAAAAAGTCCAAGAAAATTGGCATCGCTAAATCCTTCGAGAGATCCTCCTAAGCAAGAAAACAATTCCAATTCCCCACCACATCAATTTTCTAGGTTTCCAAAACACTCCACCAATTCCTTCCAAACACCTTTTCTCAGTAATAACCTTAAAGGTGTATTTGGATTCAGAAAATTCAGTGGGATTATAATCCTATTCCACCAAATTCTTCTTTGTGGTTGAAAGTAGCCAAAGAATATAATGGAACTGGAATCCAACAACACCCAATTCACTGAATCCAAACACACCCTAAAGATCTCAATTTAACAGCAGTCAGCACCATTCAACAGCATTGTATGACAAAGTTGGTAAGATTATTACTTGGTGTTCCTTGCTTATTCATTTCCACGTACGGATCAATTTTACTCACCTGGTTCATCCTACAACCAGCAAGCCAGCAACTTTCTTACAACTGCTTCCCACAAGGGCTCTGCACACCTGGCTAGGTGGGTTGATCTAAAGCTTTCAAGTTGAAGGAGATCGAGGTCAGGAGTTCGATACCGGGGTGCACGTCCTTTGCCACAAGGCCTAAGCCAAATTGAAAAATTGTCCTTAACGGGCAGGGATGAATACTCATGGAGTCTTACACTGAGAACACCATCTCTAGTTCACGCCAACATGACACCTCTTGGTCATAATAGCAGTGGATTCTACATGTTCATGAAAGACCATTGCTACAAAAAATCAACTAAACACTAAGGTTTCTCAACTCTGTTCATCCAACGTGAGGGTACATGAGATTCTTATACAAACCTATCCTCAAAGTTCATGAGCAATACCCACAAGGGTCAGCTCATCTGGTGGTAGGGATGACTAATGAACATTACCAAGTTGATGGGATGCCACAAATTCAATACACATGGGTGTGTGTTGCGCCATTCAATGGTGGCCCAAAATGTTGTGCAACGGTCACACCTCACCTCAAGCCTTGCGCCAAATACACGGTTAGGCTGCTCAAGGGCTGTGCTGCGCCTGGCTGGCTATCCTTTTCAAACTCTTTGCTTAACTGGCCAACTTCCAAACTGAATATTGTTGGTAGTTCTAACCCCTTGTGCAAACTTGGAATGCTTGTTCCAACAGCTTGAGATGAGGTGAGTATGCTCCCAACATCCTTTTCCGATTCGGCTTCGACTTTTGCTCCTCGGGTGCGCCATTGGGCATGTGCACTAAGTGCATTAGGCACACCCAAACCATGTGCCTCCATTGGGCTGCACTTAGGGGTGCAGCAACTCCTCTCCTCTTGAGACAGACCTAGTCCTCACTACAAGGATAAGCAGCTTTAGCAGCAACATTTGTGGCTGCTATTAGTAGAAATGTTGCTGTTGCTCTTCAGCAGCCAAAAAAATTGGGTCACTGCTATTGATAGAACTATTAGTAGCCACTTTCCTCAGTGGCAGCAAACCCAATTAACAAACGACTTCTTAGGTAATCACGGCAACTTTAGAAGTGGCTGCTATAGTTAGCAATAGCAGCGATTTAGAAGTGTAGCTGCTATTGTTAGTAATAACAGCTGATGTGGTTGTTATGTTAGCAACAGCAGAGAGAAAAGTATCGCTGCTATTAATCTATGAGGGACGCACTTAAAGTGGTTGCTATAGCAATAGCAGCCATGTTAATGTGGCTTCGGGGACAAAAGCGTTACCCCTATTGCTCTCTATAACAGTCACATCAGAACTGGTCTCTAGGTAAAAATTTGAGAAAATTCTTCCTTATGACATAATCATATTCCCAAGTAGCATTTTCTTCTCCTCCATGATCCCATTATACTAACCACCTCTTCACCATGCGTTCCCCCTTTCTTACTTTCCTTGATTTGAGACTGCGAGTTGGTGTCGAGCTATCATCTCTTGTGGCATTTCAGGTATATCTGAGGGTAGTTCTCAGTAACGTCTTTCTAAGTCGAGACACATGAAAAACAGGGTGCACTTGCATTTCTTTTGAAAAATTAAGCTTGTAGGTTGTGAGTTCAATGCTCCAAATCACCTTGAAAGGTCCATGGTATCTTGGTGAGAGCTTGGATCGTTTGGGTCCACTTAGAGATCATTGTCCACAATTCATCCTCTTTTGTCAAACCCAATCTTTTATAGTGAATTCATGGTAAGCAATGAACTTAGGTGGTGGTTGACCATGCAATGTTTTATAAAGAGTGGTTTGGGTTGAAGTATGGAATGAAGTATTGTAGGACCATTAGTCCAAGGTAGATAGGTCACCTACTTTTTTGGTTGGTCACTAGTGAAGCATCTAAGGTAAGTTTCTAGGGATCTGTTGACAACCTTGCTTTGCCAGTCGTTTTCGAGAATGGTTGGTTGTACTAAATTTTATCTTTATTCCCTGAAATTTGAAATATTCTTACTAAAATTTACTAATGAAGGGGTTCTATATCACAAACTATAGATTTGGGCATGCTATAAAGTTTTGCTACATGTACCATGATTTGGATTGTGTAGGTGGAAGGTAAGTGAATGCAATATGCAAACTTGGTCAACCTATCCACCACAACATGCATTGCGCGTCAAGATAACTTCTCAATTGGCTTATAATTTTCTTGATGAATAGCTGATTCCATTAATTTGCATATTTTTTATTGGTAGGTAGTTAGGTCTAAATTACTAATCATATCAAAACCCAACTGAAACCTATACTGATCATATACCCACGCTCGTTGAATCATATGGGTTTACATTTTCAGCCATACCCAAAACAAAAAAGGTAGATTATGGGTCTATTCCTTAGACCTGCTTAAAAAATGAGTCTATTGAAGACCCAACTCGATACATACTCAAACCCGTCAACTTAGACCACAATTCCAAGTTATATTTGTATCAAGACGGGAATTAGATTATGTCAGTTTTGGGTCTAACTTTTAGAGTCATTTCCGAATCAGGTTTGATAAGAGGCAACCTGGTAACACCCTTATGATGTCACAAGATGCCTCCTACTCAGATGAGATGATCCCTCGCAGGGTGCATTTTTATCACGAAATTAACTTGAAAAAAACAGTTTTCATCACCTTTTTATATTATTTTATATATTTATTCAATAATTCATATCAACTTTATAATGTTAGATATAACATCATTTTATAGATATTTTATCGAGAAAAAACCAAAAAATTTTGAAATTTTGCCGAGGTTTGTGATTAGGAGGACAACTAGTTTTCTCATAAATCACATCCATGTCCACATCCGATTGTGTGCTTCTTAAGATATCCAAAAAAAAAAAGTGCCTATATGGTTATTAATTAAATTACTAGGTTGACTTAATTCAAACCACCTTGCAAACAAAAGGGAAACGCTTTTTAGGTCTCTTCTTCCTTTTCTTTCCTTTATATTATTGTTAGAATATAAAAAAAAATTACATTAAACCAACCTTACGCCCCTATTTCAAATATTAGCATCACATTTGTGAAAAATCTTAATATGCGCCATAGGTTTTTGAAAACTGTCAAATAAGGTCTTCGTCTTAACATCTATCGACATCATATTGAAATTAAAATGTGATTTTTTTTTATTTTTACTTGGAGAAACCACCCCAGGCACATAGACCTAGCCACGCTGGCTCAACCTGCCATACTTATGGTTGTTGTCCATGTCGACGTAAAACTTTGCGGGCTTACCCCTCGACCCCAAGAAGGCGCCAAGCTTAACTTATGCAGGGGGTGATGCCCATGGGATTTGAACCTAGACTGCCCGTCAACGGTCTAGGTCCCATCCCACTATGCCAAATCCCTTGGATTGTATTGAATCATTGTGATTTGGCAGGTCCCCGGAGCAACGCAAACACTGCCCTCTCTTTTCTTTGGGAAAAGGGTGACCCTTATTTCAACCTAACCCTGCCCTCTTAATTTTTCTCGTAAAGTTTTTCTTGAACATTTCAATCTGAAGGAGGTTATTATTGTAATTTGAGTTATTATTTATCTAGGTAGTACGGAAGGCAGGCCCTTGTTTGGCAGGAAAAAGTGAAGCCTGTGTCAGGAAATTCAGAAACACAAGGCAAATATTTACAATTAATGGCAAAATGTTGGCCTTAAATGAAATTGTTCCTTGTTAATTTTATTTTCTTTGCCAAACGCGTCCCTTAGAAGTTCAAGTATGTTCCCTAGTCAAATCCCATAACGCAATCCATCAAAATCGCGATATTTACGGACTAGACCACACCAGATCCAGAATTTATCCACCAAAAAAAGCTTAAAAAATCAAGAAATTGCGAGGCCCAAAACCTAGAATACATATGCTCTGCAATTCTTCATATTCTACAATAGAGAGTGATTTCCATATCCCCGCAGAGCACATTTTTTAAAGTTTCTCAGCCAATCTTCCAAAAAAAACGAGACCTTTTTTCCATGTATTTAGATCAATGAAAAGCAGGACAAAAATGGCCAAACCCAAACGCGTTTTCAGATTTCTTTGCCTTTTTTTTTAAAGGCAAGCTGTGGTAAGGCGACCCCTACCAGTTATACAATGATACCTTTGGGATTTGAACTTGCAATGCCCCAACACAAGGTGATGTGCACTAGCTGCTCCTACCATTGGGATTTGACTTGTCATAAGAGAAGTCCCCCATGTTACCCCCCTCGTCCAGACTCACTGATGCAGACCGTTTGATCTCTAAGATCAACGGCCTTAATTCATTACCTCTCGGTGGACCACTTATGGGTCATGTAGACGGCCAGCTTTCAAGCCAACTTTACTTGTACCTGGAAGTCTAGGATTTCGGACCCGGACCCGAGAGATTTTCAACTAAATCCAACTTCAATTACATATTTATTGGGCCCAAATTATTCATATAGGTCTAATCAGGATTAGACACTTCTTTCTTTCGCACTTTGGCTTTTTGTTTTAATCCTAAGTTTGACTAAGTAGATAAGCCACCATGAGACAATGTCGATCAATTACCTAAATTGGATCCACTATAGGTCCACAACCCAACTAAACTTACAGGTATTCGATCCATTATAATCCAAGAGAAAAAACCCCATCACTGACCACACATTGGCTGGCCTCTTGTTGGTAAAACCCTTGAGGTCCCCCCCCCCCCCCTGCCGACAAGGGAGTATACCCAGGTCAATGGTGGGTTTCGAACGTGTGACGTCTCGTGAACTACAAGTAGCTCCTACAAGATGATTTTACATCTCTCAACCATAGTCTCCCAAGCGGGGACACAGTGCTAAGTTTAAAATTCATTATAGAGTAACTTTATAAAAAAACTTCCTAAATTATCCGCTATTTAAGAAAAGACCCAAAATCAACAACTGTTTCTCTGGAACAATGTTAACAAAATCGATCTGAATCAACTTGAATTGTCCCTTTAATGAAACAAAACCAGGGCCAATTCTAGTATCTTAAAAGATTGGCCAACTTTTGGCTAAACAGGCAAAATCAGCCTTGCCCTAAATCTATTCCTTTGCATGTTTAAAAGAATTAATATATTTATCAAAAATAAAATTACATAAAACCTTAAGCTTTGAAATTGCCTGCTTTAAGATTTTACCACTTTGTGAACTGATTTTAGCAACATTGCTTTGAAACATAAATTACAAAAGTGAACAGCTAAATGAAATTACTAAAACTGTTAGGTGGCATTTTATAGATTGTTTTCAATTATACTAAGAGCTTAGAACAGGTCTTCATGGTGACTAGGGACTAGGGATGGCAGTGGACCGGGGGAAAGCGGGGCCCCGCCCTGCCTCGCCCCGTTTGGACAGGGGATGAAGGGTATGAAACGGGGATGGAGGCAAGGACGAAGGTTAAAATCCATCCCCATCCATGGGTGGAGGCGGGGATGGACGTGCACTTTTCCCCGCCCCGTCCCTGCCCCGACCACTTTTCCCCGCAATATCCCCGCCCCACCCCGCCTCATCCCCGTTTGAACCGGGGATGGAGGACATGAAACGGGGATGAAGGCAGGGATGGAGGATAAAATCCATTCCCCGCCGGGGATGGAGGCGGGGGTGGAGGATAACATATTGAGGCAGGGCGGGGGTGGAGACCTTGTCCCCCGCCCCGCCCCACTGCCATCCCTACTAGGGACGGCAGTGGATTGGGGCTGAGGCTGGGACGGGGAACAAAGTCTCCACCCCTGCTCCGTTTCAAAATCCTACACTCTATCCCTACCTCCATTCCTACACGAGTTTTGATTTTAACCTCTTTATCCCCGTTTCATGTCCTCCAACCCCAGCCAGTCCAAACAGGGTAAGGCAGGACGGGATGGGGGTGGGGCAGGGGGAAAGCCTAAGTCCATCCCCGCATTGGTTTTGATTTTAACCTACATCCCCATTTCATGTCCTCCATCCCCGGTCCAAACCCGGCGAGGTGCGGTGGGGCCCCTTTTCCCGGGTTCACTGCCATCCCTAATGGTGATTATAACCAAGGTAGTAGGGAAGCTTGGTTTCACTTGATTTATTACCAAGTCTAGTCCTAACAAGGATGACTGCAATAAAAGTTAACAAGATTTGGACTTCCTTCTAAAATTCTCTCTTTATCTCTCTTTTGCAGCATTTATTTATGCAGGGGAGAAAGAAGAAGAAAAGAAAGGCAGCCGGCCATCTTTCTCCTACTGAAAGAAAATAAAAAGCAAAGAAGATGAACGATCTGCTTTCCAGCTCCTTCAGAAGGCTGGCCAATGCCAATTCTGGTGCCGACGATATCGAGTCTGGGAGGACGTGGCCTAGAAGAAGAGGAGAGGTGGCTATCATTTCAATCGGGAGAGAATCCGTCAACCTTGACAAGTTCTTTGCCGACGTTGAAGGTGTCAAGGAAGAGCTTCGCGCCATGGAGCAGATCCACTGCCGTCTCCAAAAATCCAACCGGGAGAGCAATATGCTCTACGACCCAAAAACTGTCAAGGATCTTCGCATGAAGATGGATGTAGACATAAACGATGCCCTGAAGAGGGCCAAGATCATCAAGATAAGGCTGGAAGCATTGGACAGAGCCAACGCAGCCAAACGTTGTCTCCCGGAATGCGGGCCTGGCAGCTCTACAGACCGAACCCGTACATCGGTTGTCAGCGGACTACGAAAAAAACTGAAGGATACCATGGATGATTTTCAGATAATGAGAGAGAGCATGTCTCATGAATACAAGGAGACGGTGCAGAGGAGGTACTTCACGGTCACCGGCGAACATGCCGACGAAGGGACGCTTGAAAAGCTGATATCGACAGGTGAAAGTGAGACAATCTTCCAGAAGGCAATCCAGGAGCAGGGCCGAGGACAGATCCTGGACACGATATCGGAGATCCAGGAGAGACATGACGCGGTCAAGGAGATCCAGAAGAATCTGTTGGAGCTCCACCAGGTATTCCTAGACATGTCAGTCCTGGTTGAGGCTCAAGGGGAGCAATTGAATAACATAGAGAGTCATGTGGCCAGGGCCAGCTCCTTTGTGCGGACCGGTGCGGACGAGTTGCATACTGCAAGGGAGCACCAGAAGAGCACAAGGAAATGTACGTGCATCGCCATAGTTCTAGTCATCATCATCATCCTCATTATCCTTCTTCCCATCCTCATTAATGCTACATGGAAATGATAGGCTGCATGGATTTGGTTGTTGTTTTTCTTTCTTTTACTTTTTAGGCAATTATTTTCCTTTTTGAAGATTAATTGTTTGTCTCTGTTATGATCTACCTTTTTCTTGTATAGTCTCGCTCTTCTTTTTCTTCTATTTTTTTAGCTTTATTTTTTCTTTTGAAGGATTAGTTGTTGATGTTATATGCTACCGTTCTTCTAGTATAGTATATATGGTCCCTCTCTCATAAGGCAGTCATTTTCATTAGTTAAAGGGTGCCACTTGTTTACGTTTTAAAAACGACTTGGTCAACTCTTTTGGGGTTGTAGTTTGGAGGTCGCTAACTTTCATAACAAATAATGGAAACCTTGCAGCTAGATCCAAGAACAGTGTTCTCTCTCTCTCTCTCTCTCTCTCTCTCTCTCTCTCTCTCTCTCTCCACAATGGTTGCTCATGTGGCTTCAACAAGTCCACGTTGCCAACCATGTGAAAAGATAGAGTTTTTGAATGATCTTATCTCAATGCACCATGCTTCATAAAAAAAACCCTTGGTACTTTCCATTTTAACGGGCCGGCCATGTGGGAGATGATTTCCTCAGTCTTCCTGACTTAGGTTTTCACCAAAAAGACTAAGTTTATAGATAAGTCTGTAAGTCTGTGGGCCCCACTCTAACAGCTCTTAAGTGAGAAGCACGGTCGTAGATAATTATGAAAACAAAGATGTTTTTTAAATGCATTGAGATCAACTATGCATTATCTCAAAAAGTTGATCTCAATTTATCTCATTAAATTAATTTAATTTGCGCGCAAGGGCCCAGACTTCCTGGTTAGAGGTGATACACCTAACATGAGATGGCCACTGTTTGAATCCATAGCTAGGGAGGGCCCTTGCTGCAAGGCCAAAGCTGGGTGTACTCTTCAATGGCCGAGTTAGAACTCAAAGGGTTTTCCAAAGAGAGGGCTACCAGTGTACTGTCAATTAGGGATGGCAGTGGACTGGGGGACAACGGGGCTCCGCCCCGCCTCACCCCGTTTGGACCGGGGATGAAGGGCATGAATCGGGGATGGAGGTGGGGATGAAGGTTAAAATCTAACCCCGTGCGGGGATGGACTTAGGCTTTTCCCTGCCCCACCCCATCCCCGTCTCAATCCCCGCCTAGCCCCACCCTGTCCCGTCCCCAATCCTTTAAGGGATGACTATAGACTAATTAAGGGAAAACGGGGCCCCGCTCCACCTCGCCCCCGTTTGGACTGGGGATGGAGGACATGAAACGGGGATGGAGGCGGGGTGGAGGTTGAAATCCATTCCCGTGCGGGGATGGAGGCGGGGATGAAGGTTCGGATTTTGAAATGGGGCGGGGGTGGAGACCCTATCCCCCGCCCTGGTACAGTACTGCCATCCCTACTGTCAATGATGAGGGGTTTTTCCTTAGCCTATCCTAAAAAAGTCATATTAGAATTACCAAGAGGCACAAGGGGTTAATATTTGGTGTTTTTGAAGGCACCAAATTATATGGAACTATTGAGCTGAAAATCAGAAGTTTTAGTTTTTTTAAATTAAATCTTATGGATGTGATTTACAATGTTTGTTTAGTGGAAAATGAGTTTTTAATTATATGATGGTGACACATAAGAAGGTTTTTTAAGAGCTTAAAAAATGAACGGTCTACAGTGCACTAAAATTTCAGGACTCAAAAAGTCATATTTTTTAATCGAAATAAAAAGATCCAAGGTTTGATCCTTATCTTTGAGATTTGAGGCCACTGCCTAAGGCCTCTAAATTTTGGAGTCTTTTATCAACTTAACAAGACATACATTTACTAAAGATTACTTTGACATTCAATGGATGTGCATTTTCGGTCTAATTATTCATCAAGTATGATGTTATAATCAAGAGTTACTGAAACTGAAAAGTACATACCAGATCAATAATCTCTGCAAAAATTGGTTTTCCAAAATTTGACCAATTCATCATGTGCAGTGAATTGGTCACACAATGAGCCCCAGAATCTACATCACTCTTTGCATATAAAAATAAAAGAAACCTTCCATTCGGACTGTATATAAAAGTGATGAAGATAAGGGAAGTCGGCAACCATTGTTTGTTAAGTTTCCTAAATCTCTCTCTCTTCCTGTTGGGATAACATTGAGTTTCCTCTTTCTTCTCCTAAATATCCTCTTTCGGTTAATTAGCTTTGCTATAAAGATTGGGATGTACCTCATATGATTTCATTGGAAAAAAAATAAAGAGAGTTGTAGTAGTTGCCTATTGTGGACGTAGGTCTTAAAGACCGAACCACGTAAATCGATGTGTCTACAAATCGTGATAGTTACAAATTGTTGTGTCAGTAAATCATGATGCATGTAACTCGTAGTGCCTATAAATCGTTGTGTAGGTATATTGCGATGCCTGCAAATCGCTACCTATAAATCTTCATGGTATCAGAGCGGAAATTGTGATCCTATCATCTGTTTCATGCTAGTCGCCACAGTGTGTTGCCTGCTTCATCATGGCCAACACATCAGAAAAGATTGTTATTCAGGAGCAGGTATCTCCTTCTCTCAAGATCACCTTTATCTTACTCAATGGTTCCAACTATATTTCTTGGTTCAAATCAGTGACTCTATTCTTGAGCAGTAAATCCAAGTTAGGTTTTATCAATGGGAAAACTCCCAAACCAGATAAAGATGAAACACAAATTGATGAATGGTAATCAGCCAATGACTTGGTTATGTCTTGGCTCCTTAATTCTATTGAGCCTAAAATTGTTGAGAGTTTTTTGTTCCTTCATACCGTTGAGGAAATTTGGACTACGGCTAAGGAGTTGTACAATGAGAAAAATAATATAGCTTGCATGTATCAACTCACCCAGACCCTACACAAACACAAAAAGAACAACTCGTCCGTGAGTGAGTATCTTGGAAAACTCAAGAGTATGTGGGATGAATTGGATTCTATGGTTGTTTCTTCTTCAAATGTTTGCACTATTCAAAAACTTAAAGAACAAGGGAAAAATTTTTAGTTCTTAGCTGGGCTTGGATCAGGCTATGAAACCATTTGAAGTCAAATTCTCTTAGGGCAGGAATTGTCATCTCTTAGTAATGTTTGTTCTATCATCTCAAGGAAAGAAAGTCGTAGAAAAGTAATAATGAATAATACCAAACCATTCACTAAAGAATCGGGTGAGAGAGTTGCCTATGATTTGTACTTCACACCTCAAATTACGAAGAATGAAGATCGATCGAATAAACACAAAGGAAAATATCTTGTTTGCTCTCATTGCAAAAAGGAAAGGCATCATAGAGATAACTGATGGTTCTTCTTGGTAAACCTAACAACTATAGGGATGAAAGAAAAGATACTACTAGAACTAAAATGACTTATCTTGCTAAGGATGATAATTTGTTCTCTCTGGACTCTTTAAGAGATTTTTTGAACAACAACGAGGGAAGTAAGAAGGATGTCCCTATTGTTACTGCATCAGCGGTCACGTGTGTCAAGACAGGTATGTGTTCTTCCTCCTCAAAACAAAAACCGAATATTTGGGTTATAAACTCAAGGGTTGTAGATCATATGGTTCAATCTGCAACAAATATCAAAAAAATGTTGTCAATATATGAGAAGGGTTTAGTAACCATAGCCAATGGATCCTCCATTCAAGTCGGGGGAAGAGGAGAAACATATTTGTTTAACAAAAAGATTTGAGTCCTTCATATGCCAGAGATTTCTTCAAATTTATTATCTATATCTAAACTGACAGAAGAACTAAATTGCAATGTTGTATTCTCTTCATACAATGATATTTTTCAGGATCGTCTGACACACAGGAAGATTGGTGAGGGGCGTCTTGAGCAGGGCCTCTATGTGATAAATAAAGAAGACTCGGCTATGATCTCCAGTCGAAGCGTGAATAATGGTCAGAGATAGCATCTCAGGTTGGAACATCCTTCCAACAGGTCTCTTTCAGCCTTAGTTTCTGATGTTGCTTTTGACACTCATATGTGTGATGTTTGTCGATATGCAAAGATGACTCGACCTCCATTCCCAATACCTGGCAATGCTGCTAGTAAATTATTTGATATTGTTCATTGATATGTCTGAGGTCCTGCACCCACGACATCACATATTGGTTTTAAGTATTATTTAACATTCATTGATGATCACTAAAAAATGACATGGATATACTTGTTCAAATCCAAGGATGAAGTTTTTGAAAGATTTAAGAATTTTTACAATATAGTTTACACGCAGTTTGATACCCGAATTAAGGTTTTGAGAACTGACAATGGGACAGAATTCAAAAACAAGAGTTTTGAAGAATTTGAAGACCAAAATTGCTTGGATCATCAGTTTACCTGTGTCGAAACTCTACAACAGAATGGAGTCACCGAGTGAAAAAATAGGCATCTTCTTGAGGTAACTAGATCCTTACTTTTTCAAACTCATATGCCAAAAGTATTTTGGAGTAACGCTATCATGACAGCTTGCTATATCATAAATTGCCTATCATCGGTAAATCTTCAAGGAAAATTCCCATGGAAACTGTTGAAAGAAAAAAAACTGAGTGTTGAACATTTTTGAGTTTTTGGTTGCATTGTGTATATGTTAATCCCTAAAGGTGACCGAGACAAACTCAGTCACCGAGCTCGAAAATGTTTATTCTTAGGATACTCCACGATGAAAAAGGGATATAGGTGTTATAATCTGGAAGAAAAATGCTTGTACATCTTGCGTGATGTCAACTTTGATGAATATACACCTTTCTTCAAATATGTCCCTAATGAAGAATGTCGTGAGGGGGAGGTGGTTCTCTCTAGTATGGACGCCTATGATGATATGTTGATAACCAAAGTTACAAGATTCATTAGTGAGCCGCAAAGAATGGATGATCTGCCCCCAAATAATACAGACCAGACTTCCAATGAACAGGTAGTGGTCCACCATCTAGATGTAAGAAGATCTCAGCGAGTTTCTAGACCTCCTGATCACTTGAAAGATTTTAGCACCCATATGGCCACTAAACATCCTATTGAAAAACAAATTAGCTATGGGCATTTGCCAAAGGCTTTTGTGTCATTTCTCAACTCTATTGATGTCGGTCATGAACCGGCATCATACAAAGAAGCAAAAAATGAGCCGGTTTCGGTTAAGGCGATGAAAGAGGAACTTGACGCTATGTATAAAAATAAAACATGGGAAATTGTTTTCCTTCTGGAAAAGAAAAAAAGTATAGGGTGTCGATGGATTTTCAAAAATAAATTTAAAAGTGATGAATCTATCGAAAGACCCAAGGCAAGACTTGTTGCAAAGGGATACACTCAGACCCAAGGGATCGACTATGAAGAAACGTTTGCCCCCGTTGTGAAAATGAATAGTGTATGTATTATTTTATCCCTTGCTTGCAATTTAAGCTGGTCGTTTGTGATCATCGCAAATTTTTTCCTCTTGTGTCCTTCTCTTTTCTTTTTTAGCCTTTATTTTCCTTTGTTGAAGGGGAAAATAAAAGACAGAAAAGAAGAGAAAAGAGAAAAGAAAGAAAGAAAAGAGAGAAACTCTTTTGCAAAGGTTTCACTTGACCTTAAAAAGATTTTAAAAATTACTCACCTCCATTTTAAAATATTTGCGGGAAAAGAAGAGAGATGGGATTCGCTCATCGGTACGAGGTTCGACTGTTCCTGACGCCTTTACCAAGGGTAATCGAACCAATGATCGATTTTATGCCTTTTTACTTTGCTAAAATATTATCTAAAAATTTATTCTAAGTCTAAATGCACAAAGAATCATGCTTGTGCAATGCAAATGAAAAAATGTATGCTTTTGAGAAAAATAGTTTAGAGATTTTTCAAGTGATTCCGAAATAAATTTCATAATATAGTGAAGAAATAATTCCAAGGGTTGAAATTGATTTAAAAAAGTTAGATTTTGAATCTAATTCAAAATTTAAAATAGATCTGAAAGAAGAGACTTGAAATTCCCAAGTCTCGGAATGATCATAATTTAAAAAAATAAGCCTTTAGATGAAGAGAAAAGGAATTTAGAATCAAAATTTTGAAATAAGAATGAATTTTCAAAGTCAGAATGGACTTTGAATTTGAATTGATTTTCAAGAATCAATTTTAAAAAAGAAAATTTTGAAATCAAGACCTAAAACAGGAATTGAATTTGAATTTAGACTTGAGAAGTAGATTTAAAATTAGCTTTGGAAATGGAACTGGATTTTAAATCTCGAATAGAATTTGATCTGAAATCTGGAATCCTAGATGGATTTGAATCCAAAATATGAATCCTAAATGGAATTGGATCCGAAGTCTGGAATCTAAGATGAAATTTGAATCCAGAATCTGGAATCCTAAATGGAATTGGTTCCGAAAATCTGAATCCAGGGTGGAATTGGATTCTAAATCTAAAATCCAAGAGGGGATTGAATTTTGAAAATTCAAATGGGGTTTTGGAGATGGATCTGGATTTTGGAAACCCAGATCGAATTTAAAAGTGGGTTTTAAATTTAGGAAAATCGAATTTTGAGATTCAGAATCAATCTCAAAACTTTGATTTTGAATTGAGAATCAAGACTCGGTCTTTAGAACTTTGAGGATTTTGAAAAATAAAGGATGAACTTGATTTAAAGCTTGAGTTTTTGAAATCAGAAGATGAATCAAGAATTCCAAAGTTAAATTGAACTTTGAAATTTGATCTGAAATGCTAAATTGAATTTGAAATTGAATCCTGGAAATGAAAATGATTTTGAATTTTCAAAGTTGAATTGAACTTTGAGATTGGATTTGGATTGAAAATTGAATTTTGAATATAAAAATGAATTTGAAATTTTAAAGTCAAATTGGACTTTAAAATTGAATTTTGGATTTTGAGATGAGATAGAAAGATGAATTGGAATAAAAATTGAAGAGTGGATTAAGAAATAAAGAAGATATTTAAAGATATATCTCAGAAATTCACTTTGAATTTTTAAAAAGAATTTTGAAAATATGATGTAATTCTATCCTAAATGATAAATGAATAAAAAGAATTTGAAAAGCATATTTCATTCTTTAAATGGATTGAAATAAGATTGAAGATATAATATATTTTTGACTATGGTCATAAAATGTATTATATAATAATCATATTTAAATTCAAATGAAGAATAAAACACATTTTTGTTCTTTTATAGAGTTTAAAATGAAATTAATTCTTAATATATCCTGATTATGGCCATTGATATATATTTTGAATTAATTTTAAATTAAACTCTGATAAAGAAAGAAAATATTTGAAAATATAATGATTTTTTAAAAGAGATTCAGTGTGGATCCAGTGTTATTCTATAAAAGATGAAAACCATAAGTTTTGTTCACACCTTGACTATGACCATTGATGTAAATCGTCAACTTAGGATTTAATCACCTTTTATAAAAATGGTGCATGTGTCATTCGTGTTCCCATTTGTGAAATTTTGCAATAGAAGAGGAAAATGGTGTGAAAACAAACAATTTCTAAGGAATATACATGCTCATGCATTCTAATCTATGTTGAATTGTAAGTATTCTCATTGATCATCTAACTATTACAAGTTTTTGAAATTCAAATTCTCAAATTAAGAGGGAAAATAGTCTTTTTCTACCTAATTCCTGCAAGACCCAAGTTAATCCCAGCAAAATGAAATGTCATGTTGAAGAATGTATAAGTATATTCTTAAAACTAAAAAAATAAATAACAAATGCATATGCCATGTATTTGTGATAATGAGAAATCATGACATAGTAAACTATTAAGAAGAATGAAGATAAAACATATATACACAATGTCCTAAGCTAATGGTGAGAATAGACATTAATTGGCATTTAATGAGAAGAACAAATGTGTGATGCAGGTATCATAGTGAGAGGAAGATGGTAAGATATATCCCTAACCAACAAAACATAAGGTATCCAGTAACTAACAAATATGAATGGATTGCTTAATACATGAGCTGGAAGATGCTCATAGATTTAGCACATGTAAATGCATTACAAATGGTGAAGGATTCAGTGTTTAGATGTTGCAGATATATTATTAATATACAAGCTGGTTAGCAAATATAAACCCCAAAACTGAAAGATATTCAATCAGCAAAGTGACCAAAAAAAATGTGCAGCAATGGGTATGTGCTGAAGGGTTGCTGCAGAATTGTGAATAATGCCCATTTGCAGGTGGGTGCATATGAGTATGTAAATGAGGGTGATAAAGGGGAAAGGTGATGAGGGTGGTAAGCATGCAATAGTGAAATGTGGAGGTGGCGGCTGTTGATAGTGGAGATGCAGGAATTTGAGGCAGTGATATAGCAGAAGGTGCCCTGTGCAGGTGATGAAACAGAGATAGGTGCAGGGTGAAATTTGGTGAAATGTAGCTATTGTAATAGCTATGAAGAAAGGTATAATGTTGACATGGTATAGAGACAATAAAACATTGTGCTGAGATGGACTGTAGGGAGTGAAAATATACGATGGCAAAGGGGTGTTGTGAGCTACAACAGTCACTGGGCTGCTATGCTCACGTGTGCACAGGGGTTAGCAATGGGTGCCACTGTGAAGGGTTGTGCACATGAAGGAACACTACAAGAAAAATGTTAATTAGCGACGGAAATTTGCGACGAATTTTTTCTGTTGCAAATTTGCGACAGATTAGCTAGAGAACACTTTCTTCATGAATCTGTCGCTAAGTAGCAACTGATTAGCGATGAAAAACTGTCATCGCTAATCCGTCGCTACTTAGCAACACCAAATTTTTTGTCGCTAATTCTCAATACAAGAAAATATTTTAGCGACGGATTTAGCGAGGAAATTTTTCCATAGCTAATTCGTCGCTAATTAGCGATGGAAAAAATCCCTCGCTAAATTCGTCACTAATTTTCGATTCAAACCGAGCACAGAATTTTCCCTCTTTCCGTTCGAAATTTAAACCGACCTCGCTCGATTTAAACTGACTTCCTCGGAGGACGACGACGTTGAAGAGCGAGCTGGTTCACAGAGGACGGCGACATCGAAGAGCATTCTGGTTCACAGAGGACGGCGACGCCGGAGAGCATACATGCCGGTTCACGGAGGACGACGATGCCAGAGAGCATGCTGGTTCACGGAGGACGACGACAATGGTTCACGGAGGACGGCGATGACGGTTCACGGAGGACGACGACGCTGGTTCACGGAGGACGACGATGAGACATAGCGATCGTTGGAGGACACCGACGCCGGAGAGCACGCCGGTTCACGGAGGACGGCGACGCCGGAGAGCACCGGTTCACGGAGGATGGTACAAGTCCGCCGACGAGGCAAAGTTGTCGTTCTATGCAATGCCTAGCGACGGATTAGCGATGACAGTTTTTCATCGCTAATCAGTTGCTACTTAGCGACAGATTCATGAAGAAAGTGTTCTCTAGCTAATCTGTCGCAAAGACGACCAGATGGGCTGCTGTGAGAAGTTTGCCTATCTCATCTTGATCAAATTTAGAAGCAATACTAAATGTGCCTAAGAGTTGTAAAAAAATGTATGGACTTTCAAGGAATTTCCACTCACAGTGTTAATGTCGATACCATCTAACCTGGGCTTCTATTCACAAGCAACTACCTTTGCTTTCTCTTTTGTAATGACATTGATTTCACCAGTACCATGACCACTAATGATGGGTTCTAATGAGATAGTGTTACAGAGAAGGTGGGGGAGTGACAATGTAAGTGAAGCCATGTTGGCAGTGCTATGAAGGTTGGAGGTGTAAGTTACTAATGGTGGAAGGTGAGGTAGCTGATGAAGGTAAGATGGGATACATGGGGGGAAGATGTTTGCAACTGGATGAATGGTTGTGTGGAAGAGGTATGGCTAATGTAGATGATGGAGGACATGATATTGAATGAAACATGATGTTGTAAGTGATGTGAGAGGGTTGCATCAATGTGGTGAGATGCATTATTGATCGATCCACAACAGTATGGTAATTTAGAGATGTTTGACAACTAAAATATAATTGAAATTGCTACATAGGTAGATGCAAATCTTCCAAAGACATCTGGGCTCAGAATACAAACAAATTAGCAGAAATACATATAGGAGCCACATTCTTTGTAACAGCATAAACCAATCATTGAAATTCTACATAATAAACCAGTAGTAGTCATTAAATCCACCAAATGTCAGTAAAATTAGGGCCATAACTCAAATATTAGAGACTAAGATTTAGAATCATGTCACAATAAATGGTTAAGCTCCTAGGATATCTTAAAATAAAACTTTCTCTAAGATCGGTAGGCCGTATTCACGAAGTTTTTCATCAACTTCTGATGCATTTTTAAAATAACCAATCAACAAGGGGTCACAGTCACCAAGATGAGGTCCAAATCAATATCTAACAGCGTGATTTAGAACACCAATCATCTAAATGTTTGCGGATCATTTCAGATTTTAATCCCTTATTTTGCAGAAGATGAACAACCTCTGCAGTAGCCTTCACCAATAAAGCATCCGACAAATTCAAACCAAGAAGAGGCAAGGCAGGAAGCAGATTTCTTTCTGATGCTGGCTTGATTAGCACTCATAGGGAAGTTAACAATGTCTGGTGATCTATAGCCATCAGATTACTAAACCTATGAAGAGCATTACATGATATATTGAGATACTTACATTTAATCTTTGTACTCATTCCAGGACCTGTGATTCATTTTATTAGTTGAAGCAATCATGTCACCATAACGCTTTAGACAACCCCCATATTGTTGGCCTCAGCCACAACTGCCTTCAGTGCATTATTGACAACATCACGAGGCTGATCTTTCCCATACTACAATTGGGTATATAATTTTTCTATTATTTCCAGAGCTCTCTCTTACTTTTCCACCAATGATGTCAGGCGTTTCACTATTAATCAAGAAAACACCACCAGCGGCATCATTAAGCTGCTGGAGTACAGTATTGAACAACTCGGTTTCCATATCACTCAATCTTTAAGGCATTCCTTGTTTAGTTCATTTAGCAAGTCGGATGTTGCCATATATCTATAATCCCAGGTTTGCATCGAATGACAGAGCAAACGAGCGGCATTGATAGTCAATTAACATGAAAAAATAGGAAAATAAAATGGTCATGAATTGCAAAAGATGAGCGCATTGCTTTGACAATAACCATATAACCATGAATTGCAAAAGGATAGCAAAAGAGCAGAAATATCATCAAAGGATTGAGATGCCATGGATGAGCAGGATGAGGATGATTATAAAATGATATCTAATGCATCAAGGGGTTACGGATGGTGAACTAAACATGTAGAGCATAAACTATGCAAAGAGCAGAGGGTAACTATTATGCAGAGGGGATCATCAATATAAATCACGTAAAATTGCAGAGAATACAGGCTTACAGTTAATTTGTAGAATCAATACCCTAAGAAAATCAATAGGAACTACGATCATTGTATCTCAACAGGGGATTAAACATAGAACTAACCATCCGATATGAGCATCAAGAGTAAATGGGAAATAAAAAACGATAAATAAAAAAAAAACAGGATATGGAAAACAATATAAATGAAGGATAAATGTTGAAGATTAAGCAAATTCGAGAAAAAAATTGTTATAAAAAAAGGAAGATATCGGAATCTAAGGATTCCTATTACTATTGCAATGGGTGGGTCGATCCTGCTATATGCAGGTCGATCCCACCATGGCTGCATCAGAATAAAATAAAGAAGACAGGAAAAAAAATGAAAGAATGTGATAAGGTAAGAAGAAGATCTTCACAAAAAAAAAAGAAGGAGAAAGAGATAGTTACTCATCTGTGACTGCTGGATCTCTGGAAGTTGAAGGCAACGTGACCTTAATTAGAGTCCCTCGGTGGTGTTGGAATTCTGAAGGAGAGAAAAGGGCTTCTTTGACAGCCTAGAGGGGAATCGCCAGAAGAGGAAGGGAAGAGGGGAAGAGGAGGGAAGACAGAAGAAATGTCGAGAAATGTTGGGGTGAAGAGCGGTGAAGATCGTGATCCCCAGAGGCTTGTTTATATAGGGCAGAGAGGAAGCATCGAGAAGGTGGAGGCTGATGGCCTCCATCGCCTCACTTGTGGTTATCCTCGGAACAGATGGTCGTTGAGCTTTTACAAATCGAGTGTAAAAGTTTTAAAAATTTTCAAAAGAATGGCTTTCTTTCAAAGGTTTTCTAAAAGGGGTTCAATTATGAATTTTTTTTTAGAAAGAAGGCTTATCTATGAGGTTTTCTAAAAAATGTAGGAAGCTTATATTTTTTGGAATTTTTCCTTTTTTTTTGGACAAAAATTCTAAAGATATGAGGAAAATAGGGGGGGGGTTAGAAAATGGGATCCAAAATGAGTTTGTTTTTTTAAAAGATTTTTATAAAATATTGGTTTTGAAATTGCAAGTTTTTCTAAAATGGGGTTTTTATAAAAAATTACATGATTTATTTCAAAAAATGACCCCCGTAATGGATTTTGATCCAAGATTTTGAGGAAATATAGATTTTGGATCCCGAATTGAGATTGAATTTAGATAAAATACCCAAGGAAATACCACAAATTAATTTTTTTTTATTTTTTGAACAATAAGAGATCCAGGATCAGAATTGGATTCGGATATCCGATTTGGATCAAAAATTGGGTCAGAGATAAAAATTGAGTCTGGATTCCAGTGAATTCGAGAAATGAATAGAAATTTGATCAAAAATTTGCCCAATTTATTCAGAGAACGGGCCCAAGGGAAAAAAAGAGTTTTTTGGATTTTTTTGGAAAATTTGAGGTGTTCACACTGTTGTATCAACTTGATGTGAAGAACGCCGTCTTGCAAGGCGACCTTTAAGAAAAAGTCTATATGAGCTTGCCGTCTGGTCATCCTCAAGAAAAAGATCCTTTTGTCGCTTGCAAGCTTCACAAATCCATATATGGATTAAAGCAATCTCCAAGAGCTTGGCATCTTAAATTGAGCAATGCCATTGAAAAGTATGGGTTTGTTAAAAATTTTGCGGACAACTCTATATTTTTCAAAAAGGAAAATGACTCGATGGTTATCATGTTGATCTATGTTGATGATATCATCATCACCGAGAATAATGTTCAAAAAATTACTGCTGCCAAAGAACTTCTTTAAAAACTATTTGAAATTAAAGATTTGGGTAGGTTGAAATATTTTTTGGGCATAGAGGTGACTCATTCAAAAAAGGGGATATTTTTGTCTCAAAGAAAATACACTCTCGATTTACTTAAGGAAACTGAAAAACATGGAAGTAAACTTGTTAATACTTCTATAGAAACCGAATGCAATTCAATGAAAGATCAAGATGAACTAGTTGCAAACATCACTCAGTATCAGTGAATTGTTGAAAAGTTGATATATCTGACTGTTATTCATCCAAACATCACATATGTCTTTAGTCAGATGAGTCAACATATGCAAGCTCCTTGCCAAAGTCATATGAAGATTGTTGATCGAATCCTCAAGTATTTGAAAAAGGTGCCTGGACCAGGATTATGGTATAAAAAGAATTATAACATAGACATAAAAGGCTTCTCAGATACTGTTTGGGCGGGTAGCCAGGATCGTAGATCTACTACAGGCTATTGTGTATATGTCAGAGATAATTTAGTATCATGAAAGAGCAAGAAACAAAGTGTGGTTTCTAGATCCAGTGTTGAGGCAGAATACAGAGTCATGGCCACCACTACCATTGAACTCATTTGGATCAAGAATCTTCTATCTGAGCTCGGGTTCAATACAAGCTCACCTATACCAATGTATTGTGATAACCAAACAGTTATTCACATTGCAGCTAACCCAGTCTTTCATGAAAGAACTAAGCATATCAAAATTGACTCACTTTGTCAGGGAAAAAGTTCAATGTAAAGAGATTTGTACACCTTACACAAAGAGCATCGATCAAGCAACATATGGGCTAACAAAAGGAGTCACACAGGCTCAACTCAAGGACATGTTAAACAAGTGGAGATGTCATGATATTTACACCCCACTTGAAGGGGAGTGATGAAGATAAGAGAAGTCGGCAACCATTGTTTGTTAAGTTTCCTAAATCTCTCTCTCTCTCTTCCTGTTGGGATAAGATTGAGTTTTCTCTTTCTTCTCCTAAATATCACTTTTCGGTTAATTAACTTTGCTATAAAAATTAAGATGTACCTCATATGATTTCATTGGAAGAAAAATAAAGAGAGTTGTAGTGGTTGTCTATCGTGGACATAGGTCTTAAAGACCGAACCACGTAAATTGATGTGTCTGCAAATCATGATAGTTACAAATCGATGTGTCAGTAAATCATGATGCATGTAACTCGTAGTGCCTATAAATCGTTGTGCAGGTATATTGTGGTACCTGCAAATCGCTACCTATAAATCTTCAAAAAGGAACTTAATACGGTCAACCTATACCGAATACTAGTCATTTTCAAAATACTCAGTTATACATACCATAATAACTGTCTTTGAGGAGCTAGAAATAGATAGTAATTATATAAGCAAGTCCATCTTTATAAGAAAAATATAACTAACCATAGCAGAAGATACCTACTTTTTTCTACCTGGTTTCATAAAAGATAATTTATTAATTATTTGCTCAAGAATACTCTATTTTTTCTTTTTTGACATTTAGGATTACTCGTTGTAATTTGTCATAATAAATTGCCTACTTGAACTTTTAGGTGCAGAGCATGAATGCACTTCACGACTCTCTTTAAATGAAGAACTCATGCTTGAGCTTCTCAGGCGAGAAGAGGAAGACACAAAAAGATTGCATTTTCCCAGTCAGAACATGATTTTTTATTCAAAGAGAAAGGTTTTCAATTAGGAATGAGGGAGGTGTTATATTTGTATTATACAAGTTAGGCTGGGTGTTTCTTTTTAGATGTTTGTTTTCTCTTTTTTCCTGATAACCTCTTTTTTATAGCCAAGTTGGAGGATAACCCATTTATCTGTATTTGGAGAGAAATTGTTCACGTTAGTTAACTGACTTTTTCAAAGGCCCTGCGAAAAATGCATAGGTGGAAGACAATATTTTGAAATACTGGTGCATTTAATGATTATGCCATGAGGTTCTCATTGAAGCACATCACTAAGTAATCAGCCTTCTTTTCAAAAATAGCATGATCATATACACTTTAGGAGCACAAACATACTTGGTGGCCTGCGTTGACATATATATATATATATATATATATATATATATATATATATATATATATATATATATATATATATATATGAACCCAATTAGTAAATATGGAGGATATTAAGAATTTAAGAAAAAAAGGTACAACCCCTTTAAAATGAAAAAATAAATTATGTACAATGAAGAAAAAAATTTAGGGCCTCATTTGGAGGCTTTACCTAGGGCCTCGACTTCTCTTGAGCCGCCCCTGATCCTTAGCAAACCAACCTTCTTCACCACATTGAGTTGTTAAAGCTTGAACTTAAGGTTTTCAGCTCAATAGTTTCATATAATTTGGTGCCTTCAAAGGCACCAAATATTAACTCGCACATAAGAGACAAAATTAGGCAAGGATATGGAATATGTGAATCAACTGAAAACCATCATTGAAAGGCTTTCATTATTATTTGATACAAAACCCTAATTTATTTTTCTAAAGAAAATATTAAATTGCGGATTGCAACAACGGATGAATCTATGAAGCCCTAACATCTTCCATAGACCCTAATTGTTTGGAAAAGGCTTATAGTAACAAAAGGTATGTTCAATCAGGCATGTTTCATCCTTTGGTTAACACTATGCAGATGTCACTCCATGTGCCTACAAAAAGGCAGGGGATTATATCTGCACGTGAGTGGCAAAAGCAGCAACGAATGTATGGTTACGGCAAAAGATGTGAGGGCACGTGATTTATCTCTTGTTTTTTTGCCCTAAATTGCTCTCTCTGGTGTTTGGTTTAAGTGAATTCAATGGAATAGGAAAAGGGGAAGGATATAAGAACATCAATTAGACTGCATATTTATTTCTTAACCAATATCTTTACCTTTCTTTAGAAAACACGTCCTTCTTCTTAAAGCATTTTCTCACTTAATTTTTTGAGTAACCTTTTTCTAACAGTTCCTTACAAAGTTCTTCAAGTATCACTTTTCTTTTAATTGTGATATTTTCCAATTAATTCATTACATCGACCATTTTTGCTAGTTTCTGTGTTATATGACTCTTTCTAACTATGATTTTCTTCTACTCATTCTATCATATTTATTTTTTCTCCTCCTACTTACCTGCTTCACCAATTCTTTTCCACGTTTTCTAATTCTAATATATACACACATATATACATATACATGGATGCACTAACATACGAGAATATATTGGTTTCACTTAGATTTATATACAGTCCTAGAACATCTCTTTTTTTTAACTTTTTTGCCTATTTTTTAAAATTTAACCCCATAAATGTGATCTACATGGACCATTTAGTAGGATCTGAACATGCATTGTGACAAAGCAGGTTCTTTTGGCAATGCAACAATTGGTGGCCGTAAATGCACTAAAATTTGTCCAAATAAAAAGTTTATTTTTCATTAAAAAAAATATGATTCAATCCCTGTCAAATCGATCATATTCAACACATCTACGAAAAATGACCATAGTGTACAGCTAATTTGTCACATTTCCTTAAAAATCTTATAATTTTTTATATTCTCTTTATGTCCAAAATAGCAAATTTCTGAATTAAAAAAAAAACTTTTTACTCTTCACATATGCAAACTTCTTCCTATATATGTGAACTTTCTCTCAAACATGTGACTATTTTTTGCAGAACAATCTTTGTTCTCATATCTGTATCTCTCTAACCCGACATCAAAAACTTGTGTTTTTACTGTTGTTCAAAAGCTGAAACACAACCCTATAACTTTCATGTTTTAACTCAGAACCGAAAACCCCTTTAAGAACCCATTTCTAAGTTTCAAAACTGAAATACAAACATGCTTTGCAAATTGAAATAATCGAATAATGGATAGTTTCAAATAACGTTTTGACCTAATAAATAAAAGATTCTGAAAAAAAAAAAAACAAGATAAATATTTTTTTGACGACACATGATTCGCTAAAAAACGATAAAGAAGCACTCAGATACAACTCCGACAATATTCCTAAACTTGAGAAACTCTGCATAAAATATATGCAAACTTCAGAAAATTCACATAAAATATAAAGCATAAAAATATATACAAACTCAAGAAAGTCCGCATAAAAATATATGCAAACTTCCTCAAGTTCGCATAAAATATTTGAAGACTTGGAAGTCCACATATTTTAGGTAAACTTCAAATCCGCATATATTTTATTTATACTTTCTCAAGTTTTAGAAAGGTTATCAGAGTTGTATCTCAACGTCCTTTCATTAATTTTCAATAAATCAAGTGTCGTTAAAAATGTATTTGTCTAATTTATTTATTTTTTTTCATATTTTTTCAAAATCCTTTATTTTCTGAGTCAAAACGTCATTTGAAACTACCTATTATTCAATTGTTTCAGCCTGCAAAGTTATTCCGGTTTTGAAATAAATAAACAAGAACCCCATTGAGGTTTTCGGTTCTTACTAAAAACATAAAAGTTACAGGGTTGCGTCTCAACTTTTCAATGACTATAAAAACACAAGTTTTTGATGTCGAATCAGAGCGATACAAATCTACAAAAAAAAGTCACATATTTGAGAAGTTCGCACGCGCGCGCACACACACATACACACACGAAGAAGTTCGCACATGCAAAGGGCAAAAAAGTCTTCAAATCTAGATATTTGCAATTTTTAACATAGAGAGAATATTGATATTTGTAAGATTTTTAACGAAACACGTCAAATTAGGCATACAATACGGTCATTTTTCAACACATCTATGGGTTCAGATTGAGCAAAAACAACTTGCACCATGAGATCCCCGATCGATGTACCTTCAATCAATTGTAAGAATATATGATAGATATATTTCAAATGAAACTAGACATCCAATAAGAAAGAAAAATGGCTTAAGTTATTGATACTCTTAATTGTGATTGAACAGAAACACCAAAAACCTTGTCCCAGAAGATTAGCATCCACAATCAAGTGTGGATAAGCTAGTAACATAATCTAAAGTATAGAATTGCATCAGAAAAAATAAGCCAAATTTCATTAGCCATCACAAGTTAAAATAAACAATGAAGTCCCAACCCACTTGATTAAGATCTATTTAATCAAAAGCACATTGAAAACATCTTAATGCCATGTGAAAGCATGTAAAGATCCTTTTTATAAACGTACAATAGCAGGAAACTGATTGCCAGACCGAGCAGCTGAGCTTGAAAAATATGCCCAACTGCTGGCCACTATAACTAGAACAACGTTAATGCTTCCTCTAAAATCTTTTTTGGTTGATTCAGAAACACATCCCTACTTTTTGTACAAAGTAGCAGCATGATAATTCGATTCTTGGTCACCATAAAACTAGTGTTTGAAACCAATTCAATCTGCATAACACCAACGTGCTCAAAGAAAGACTTCTGAGGAAATCGTCAATGCTTCATACCATCTTGCAACTTTACATGGAATGTTGCAAACCTTGAAGCTTAGATGAATGATGAAGCAATTCCAGCAGAGAAACATGCATCAGAGCAATAAGCTTCATGCTCACGAATACTGTTAACATCAGGGAATAGATGTAGCATGCATGACTGGCGAACAATTTGGAACTGATCCAACCTGCATCCATCACCATGACCTTCACGATATAAAGGATCAAAAACTAATAATCAAAATATACATATTCTTAAAGGCCCAAAATGAGCAATCTCAAGAATGTACAATGCTTGAAAAGCATGCAACATGAAAAGCACGAACTCTACCAATAACTGGTACAAATCTTGAATTTAAAAAATTGGAAGGATCTGCCACCAAAAATCTTAAAAAAAAAAACAATACCTTTTCAATATTGGTCGTGAACATGTTTATCTAGACAAACTCCAAAGTAAAATCCCTGCATTTCATGCTACCAATAGCAAAAAATACAGGGATAATTTGGATTTAACAACAGAGATTAAGGTATTCTGATGAAACATCAATTACATTGCATGTTGCAGTTAACTTTCGAGATTGTTTTCCCAAACTTGCAGCTTGAACAAGAAATCCTTACTCATTTAACATAATGTACTTTATTTGATATATTAAAACAGGTAGTTTGTCAAAACATGTTAGTTCAATGAGAATTGAAAAAGTAACTATACAAGGAACAAACACAGCAAAGCTTAGAACCATTTGTGTTTCACTTTAGGGGTCCATTTAAGTGGACAGCAAATTCAGGCCTCTTCATGCACCAAACTTAATTTGGATGGACCAATTTTTGGGTTGCTATTTTATCAAAAAGGAATTCTAAGACGTAATTCTTTAGAATAAGGTAAGAGCCTTACAGCTGACTTCTCATGAACAGGAGGCTTCAATAAAATAGTTAGAGGAACATTGATAGAGCAACCCAAAATAAAACATAGAAACAAATCCTGCATTTTTATGCTGCCACCTGTTCAACTGTCATTTTGTGAAAATTTTCATGCCTTTGGCCCTTTACATGTGGCAGAAGAAGTTGTTTGTGACTTAATTCCTGACATATTTTTCCCAAAAAAAAAAGTCTTGAATTATTAGTAATGAGAAGAATTTTACCTGGTTACAAAATTTATCAGATTTCCTCTATTTTTTATTGCTTTATCAGAAATGAATGCAGATCAGCTAAACAAACATATAAAAGTGCTTGTCCTAGTTTCAAATGCACCTTTGGAAAGCTCAGAAAGGATAATCAAACTCTGGTGTCAAAATTTGCAGCTACCCCAAATTGCAGAGTGTGTAGGGTGGGTTGTTCACCTTGATGGGAAATAGTTCAGCATCAATGTACATATCAAAAAGAATGATGAGAGGAAGTAGGCGAACTCCATAGTTCCTTTTGTTGTTTTTTGGAATAAATTTTTATCAGGTAGTTGAACACTTAGATTAAACCCTAGCAGTATCACTGCCCCCAAGGGATGTCAATGGACTCTATCCAGAAGTACAAGAAAATTCTGCAAGAGACTAATCATCAGACACTCACCTAAAATATCTCATTCCCTGGCTATTGAAAACCAACATCAATCAGCTTCCAGCATTAGCAGAGGACAGTTTCTTCTTGTTTTTCACCTTCACAGCATCTGCCAGAGTCAGCTTCTGGCTCACAGAAGGTCGTGCTTCAGTTTTCACCTGTTTGTATGAGTCGTCCATGTCTACGTCTGCAAATTTTTTCTCTAGATGGGATTCACTAGGCCCATCAATCCCATCTGAGGCTTTTCTTTCACTATTTAAAAGAACAGAGCCTGCTTATTCCACGTGCAAAAAATTGTAAGCCATCAACAAATTTATAAAGAACCAAAAATAAATAAAATATGACGAGATTAACAGATATTCCAGCAGTACTTTGTCCCTCAAAAAAGCCAGTTCAACTCTGACTATTAGAACTGGTAGTTCTGTTTCATGTACCAATGGCTAATTCAAAATCTTTAATGCTTATCAGACTAACATCTTAAATGTTGACTCAGCATTTTGTTTTTTCTGGTGTTGCTCAGAACCCACCTAATGACATGAAGATTGGCAAGGGTATCTATGACATAAAATCTAATTGATTCATTATATATTAAGAACAGGGATTTTTAACTCAAAACTAATGTTTTCCATTCTCTTGACAACACAAAATTCTATCTTATATTCCATGATTAATTATTGTCATCATTCCTGTGCTTAAGATTGGCATAAATCGACATAATGTCTGACATCCTTAAGGTTAGCAAGGGTCCTTATCACATAAAATCTTAACTTAGAAAATCATTTATTAAGATCATGGTTTTCAAGTGTTTGCATCCTTTAGGTACCAATTTGCATCTTATTTTCCACAGTTTTCTAACAGCTTTATTCCTATACTTCATCCATGCAGTCAATTATCTCAAGGCATTGACCTGTCACCCATATAACTATGAACCTGCTAGTAGCTGCATAAAAAACTAGACCGGTGCTTAGGTGAGGCTCCTTATCAGGAACTTGAACGAAATTTGAAAGAAAAGGATTTCCTACTAGGCAATAAATAGAGCTCCTTTACCACCGTGGGGGACGCCCGCATGGCCAGCAGGGTAGTTATGAGGGTGCTGAAATGAAGGCACCAGATCAAACCCTGCTGGTGCACGGGTGTGTCCATAGCTTTTAGAGGTGGGCCACGTAAGGCAAGGTGGTCGTGGGGCTCCACCCGGGGTTTTCCTCGCTTCGGCGAGGGTTCCTCATCATAAAAAATAAATAGAGCTCCTTTTAGTGTAACCATAGCTACTAACATCCCTTTTAGTGTACTTAGTCTAAACATGGTGAAGCTACTGCGACTAGCAGGCAGGGAGGCCCCTTTACAACACAGACTAAGAAAAACTCTGAAGATCACTGTTTTGCTCAGGAAATGATCATTGGCTCTAAATGTATTGGGAGATTTGTTCAAGCTTGTCAACAAAGCATTTGCTTATTATAACTCAGGCTTGCACAAATCAAACAAACCCGATTCTTTGGTCCTAGGAAAAAATCAAACATGAACTATTAAAAAAGTTGGTGAATTTTAGGTTGACTCATGGGTTTTGCCACAGCCCTCACTCGCCACATCAGTGTGAGACCTGCAAGAATTGGGTCAGTGAGCAGTTTTAATGGAAGTATTGGTATGCACCAAGGTGTTGATTTATAGTCTTTTTTTTTTGTATGTGTATACATATACATTAAGTATGTTTATATGTGTTAATATATATTTAAGAGATTTATGTATTTTTGTATCTACTTCTTTTGTTGTATTTTTCTTTGTTTTATTTTTATTATTTTATTGTAATAGGTAGTGAACCTTAGGGGCACTTTTGTGTTCCTGTTATAGCCGTTGGGCTAGTCCAACAGCTAGCTCAACTAATAGTTGGACTAGCGAAACGGCTAGTTGAGCTCCCTCTCTCTCACCCTTAGTCTCTCGTATATATATGTGGGAGCTAACCCTTTTCTTAAGCATTTTTAGATAATAAAATTATTTATTTTTATGTGTTGTAGCCCTTGAGTGGATTGTGTTTGTGGTATCTTTGGTGATCTTATTTTTTCCCATAAGTGGCTTCTTGTATCTGTGCACACATTTGTAATTGTGTAGCCCTTGGTGGCATCTATTTGTGCACACCCTTATTTCATTACACAAGGACAACAATGTTTTTTCATGGTTTCAGTGTGCACCAAGGTCAATGTCATTTTTTCATGGATTCAGTGACATAAAGTACATTAATCCTAGACTTTTTTCAAAAACACTAAATGTACTCATTGTACTGTTTATTTCTTTAGGCTCATTAGGAAAGAGAATGTGCATTCCGTACTTAAGGATGAGCATCCTCTTCAGTCTAAAGGCATAGCATCTACATCCCTCCAGTGAAACTTAGCAGGGTTCTGAGTTAGGTTGATCCCTTACTAGTGAAATATCAATGTAGGACCCTGGAAAAAAATTCTTTTTGTAGGATGAATAAAATTTTATTTCAGCAAAGAGCAATGAGATATCACCAAGTACATAAAAGTAGACAGAAATAACAGTAAAAAAAACAGCCCACCCGAAGCAATCCATGAGATGTCACATTCCAGCTATTTGAGAGAGCACGTGTCAATTTCCTTTTGAATAGTGTGGTGATAATCAGTAATGTTGAAGCCCTTCCCTTGAACAGCCTATCATTGCTATCAAGAGATTCAAGACATATGAATCACCAAGCCACCATCAACCACCATTTCCATAGTAATCTCCATTTTATATGAGAGTGAATTAGGTTAGCTTCAGCAAATTTACATGGAAATATTGGCCTCCCTCCACATTTGACACGGTTTACTCATGACTTGTATGATTCCATAATTATTTCCTCCATCTCACTTTTGAAAAGAAACACTTCCCCAAGGATGAGCTCTTTTTCAGTCTATAGTTATACCATGCAAAGGCCTTATACTTCTCCATAAGCCAGAAGGCACAGATGTTTGGTACAGGAGACACTTTTCCTATACTATCTGTGTACACATTTATTAAAGTTAGACATTTATCATGCCATAATCTGGTTCCTATTCGTGAACAGATAAGAGTGATAGACAACCAATACAGGTCTTTAAGGGTGATAATGCCATGGGCAACGGCGTAAGGTTTCCAATCCACATACCTTGAGAAGCTATCATTTGTTTATACCAGATTCAATCATATCTATAGCATATTTGATCATCTGTTTTGCGAAATCCATAAGCAACTATCAAACAATATTTAATACAACTGATCCTATTATAACTAGCAATAGCAACTATACTCTCCCACGATATTGTTTCATTTTGTTGATGAGCAGCAAGACCAATTTTAGATTCTTGAGGCAGTCAGTTAATGAGCCCCAGTCCAGCTGCCATTATACATTTATAGTTTCATTTAATCATTCTGTTTTTCCTTGGCAAGAAAACTCATCCATTTCCATTTTCCACAAGGAAAAAGAGAAATAGCTAGATGTTAAGAATAATCCATGATCCTCTTCCACGATAAAAAAATAAGGCATACTAGTGGAGATTATATTTAGAAAAAAACTTATAATAAGAAAAACAGAAAAAAAGTATCCCAATATACAGGAATAATGGCAGATTCACATCGTTGACTGGAAGTGCAAAAGAAAGTGAGAACACATAAATTAGTTTGTACACTAATGTAGAATCCAAAGAAAGCTTATTGTCTCATACTTTGATGTAATTTTTGAACTGTTATTGTATGTGGCTATTTGCTTCGTGCATGTATAAACCATAGGGCTTACAAGGGAAAAAATAATTTACCAATTGCTACAATCAGGTAAACATATGGATCCTTGCTATGGAGGTAACAGAAATAAGCAGGCTAAATCAGTCAAAGTGGGTCAATTTATTATTTAATAATTATATGAAACAATTGAGGTGTAATACAACATGAATGCCATGTAACAGAAGCAGACAAAAGAAGATAAAAAGGGTGACCAAAGTTCCAAACCAACAACCTAAACATTATTTGTTAATTAATAGGTCAAATTCTAATTTGGCAGACATGCATATGTTCCACCTTGGATGTTAATGTTCAAAATTACTCAGAATCTTTAGGAGAATCAGTCAAGCGCCTATTGACACAAGTGAGCAGTTTGAGCCACCAGAACCAAAGGACTTGGGCATGGATATCACTGAACCCAACCATCAAAACCCTATCCATCATAATGATCAACATGTCTCATTCAGAGTGCTAGCGTGACAGCTTCTCTGCATTGAACAGTTCGGCATGCTCTTAAATTTTCAAAATTGGTGTGTACAGCCTGTTTGCTCTCAACAGTTTGATGTGTTCCCAATTTTGCAGAACCATTTATTGATTGAAGAAAGAATAGGTTGAACAAAATTCATTAAATACATGATGGCACAAATAATAGAAAATCCGTAGCCTACATAATTGACATGAACTTGAAGACTTAAGTAACACAGCCAAAAAGAGATAATTGGAAGATGAAGCATTGGATTGAACAGAGGAAGGGAAAAAGAGATGGAATTAATGTTGTCATCAACAAAATAATGGACTAACACGTGAAGAGAATACTAGAGAACACACACACACATTCTCATTTCTATTAACTGCTTATACATACCTAAAGCATGAAAATTTTTTGCTAGACAAGAAAGCTCACTTAAAATAGAAAATATTCAAAAAGCACCAAACATAACTAACAAGGAATACCATGAGATGTTGATGAACTCATTAACCTTGAAGAACTAATCCCCTCTGAATAAGGATCCCTGTAAATAAAAAGTAAAGGTCACCTGGATACGAAGAGAGCAAAACACAAAATAATAGAATAAACTAAAACCTGTCCAATCTCCACTCAACATGAAAACAACAGATCAGCAAAGGGGCATTACCAACTTGATGGTCCACCAGTGAACAGGTTCAGCTTTTCCAGTTTAACTTGTTCAAAAGATCCACTTTCATTTTCATCACCACCATCAATACAAGTGGACTGACTTTCATTCCCTCCCTTACCCTCATGGTGCCTTGACAAAGTACCAGTCTCCATTTTAATGGAAACATTATTACGTTCTGTCATTTTAATATCCACTCCTACAACATGTGCTTCCAGATCTGGATGGCGCTTTATCTTCCTTTTTACCCTCTCCACACTGTATGCTTCCACCTGCAAAGCTTCAAAAATAAATTCCAAGCACGAAATCTGTCCAACCTGCAACAACCTAATATATGGGTTTATCTAACCTTAACTAGTTATATTAACGTTAGCAATACTCCAACAGAACAATCAAAAGAAACACTCACAGCATTTTTTATTTTGCTAGTGATATCAACAGCTTTCACAGAAGCAACACGCGCGCACTGCATGATTTCACTTTGTATGACACCCTGTCCTCCAGCCTTTTGGATAGCACAAACATCACCATTTGCATTCACTGTGACAGTCATTCTTCCTCCCATAACAGCCTCCTCCTTGTATGTTGGATCTATAACCTGAGCAACACTTTAAGATGTTGTCAACAGTAATGGCTAATGACAATGCATTGCAGCAAAGGGTAAATTAAGCATAAAGAATGATAAACTAATTTCAAGAAGCACTGGTAGTAGGAGTAACTTCATTAACATACCACAATTTCTCCATCACCGAAAAAACCAAAAGTAACTGCTATAGGAAGATGATGGACTGTCAGTGGAATTGGCTCCCTCGCCTTGAACAGGTCAAGAAAATACATTAACAAAAGGTGTCCAAGTCATGTTTGTAAATATATAACATCAGCCTGCATCTGCAAGGTGACATCAGATGATGAAAGGCTGACCTCAGGTGAGTTTACAATAACTTCCTGACCATCTTCTCCACCCAGAGTGCATTCAGGCCTTCGGAATGTCAAAAGTGCAGATAAAGCAGCAATATTCGCAGCATCAACAAGATTTCTGAAAAAAATAGTGTTTGATAAATGAGTGATGAAAAGTAAAAACCTCAAATTGAAAAGCACAGGCTTTTAATTATACCCTCCATTGTCCAGAATGTGAAGGTCAACACGAATTGCCCATACTGTTTTGCCAGCAAGTACACATAATGATTCTGTGTCCACAGCCCTACTTTCCCTACAGCATTACATCATTATGCTTACATGTTAACAAGAGCCAGACTTCAGATAATGCATCAGAATGATTTCTATGAAAATCTGCAGCAGCAGAGCTTTGATAATGATATTACAGTACCACACACGTGATGACAAATGACCATGAAGTGCACTTAAAAAGTTCTCATAAGAGAATAATGGCATTAAGTTCCAATGATAACCAAAATAAATAGTATACATGGTGTTGCCATAACAAATGGTTTATATTTTAGAGTTCCACTATAAATTTTAGTGCCCACCATAGAACAACAAATTATGCTAAATCATTCCACATACAGATTCAACAAGTCATACACATCAAAACTAACGCCCTTATCTTTCAAATGTGCCACTTAAAGAGAGAGAACTGTAAAGAAATTCATGATTTTGAAATAATTTGGTAAAATATTGTCTAATGTGTGTTTCTTGATAACAGTGCAAACCAACCCATCGCAAAGTATAAATAGTTTTCAAGTTCCAACAAAGAAAAGATCAAAAACACAAGCATCAAAATCACTGTTCATAATCCTCGCCTAATGCTGTTTGACATTATATAGGAAAAGGTGAACTTCATTTTAGACACCATCAAGTTTCTTTATACATGGAAGGATCTAACTTTGCCATGTTGATATCCCAAAATGAAAACATTGAGGGAAAAAATAAATCTCACCTAAGGCCACGATCTATTACACGCCCCAGTTCTACAGCAGCTTCCCCAGGACGCCCTGGTTCAAATGAAGGATCAGCCATTGGCGAAAATTCAGTAAATATTGAAAGAGTGCCTTCATTAGGTCTATCTCGATAAGGTTGAACCAACTGAGCAGTCACAAAGGCCATTACATGTGTTTGACCAAGCTGCACCTCAGCCATACCATCATTCCTACAGGTCTCAACATAAAATACCAAGTCAATTTATAAAGAACCTTACATTCAATTTTCCAGGGAATAAATCTGATAAAGAAAACAGCAATCATTAAATACAGGGGGAATAGAGGAGGATTATGTAAATGCTTATATATAGCAAGAAGAGGTGCCTCCAACAAGAAAGATTAGACCGTATCTGAAACAAAATGCAAAAGACCATAACTTGAAAACAGGACAGCATATGTTAGTTCATAGCTAAAAGCAGGATTTTCTGATGCATCAAGAACGTAACAATTTGTGCCTCAATGTACAATAAGGAATTGAACTCAACACCACTTTCCTAGATGCAAGCACAATGCTAGAGCTGTTGGATACCTGACGATTGTATTGACCAGTTGTTGCCTTGCTGGCAGGGCAATACAAGTTCTCATTTAGATGAAACACCTAGTCATCAGTTTGTCTTGTTTGTGGCCATTGCTTTGCAAAGCTTCTGTGGGTGAATGAGGACTTTAAGAGTCAACTAGAGGTGCACTGGGCCGGGCCTGGGCCAGTATATTTGGCCCTGGCTCGGCCCGAACCGGGCCCGGCCCGAAGTGGGACAACACGGGCTGGGCCGTGGGTCGGCCCAGTCCAGCCCGTTATTATATATATAACATAATATATATAATACATTTTATAAATAATATATGTTATATTTTATATATAATATATTATATATTATATAATAGGCCTGGCCCGACCATGGGCCAGGGTTTTCCCAATGGGCCAGCCCGGTCAACAGCCCGGTCGGCCCGGTCCATTAGCGGGCCAGCCTAGCCCGATGCCCACCCCTGGAGTCCAGCATAGTCTGAGTGTTTATCTTCTTCGAGATAATTTGAATTCACTGCCTTGTTTCAAGTACCAAAATCAGACTGATAAAACTATGTAAATTTACATCAATAAAATGATGAACCAATCATTATTCAACGGACCGAGGATGTTCCCTTGCGACTTACACTGTACAGTTGCGCTTAGAGTTTGTTTTGCTTTTGTTGAGTCCGATGTAAGCTGCCCGGTTCAGGTGAATGAATACCCCGAAGGGGCAGCCCGTATACCTGAACTGTAATAGCCTGCGGGCAAAATTGTGAATGAAGTAAATGCGTTGAGCTTTCTTTTGTTCACCCTCGTTGTGATTGCTTCTTGTGATTGTAATTTCTCTCTCTCTCTCTCTCTCTATTCTCTCTTGCACTCTGATTACAAGCTTTTGCGACCGGCAAGCGAGCTGACAAGTAAGCTTGCGGCGGTGAGGAGGGACTGTCGCGCCGCGCTGGCCCATTAAAGGAAATAGGCTCGTGACAAGTGGAATCAGAGTCCGTTCTCGTGCTGGAGAAGGGACTAAGGAGTCAGTGTCGACAGACATACCGACAGGCTGCGATTTGTGAGCAAGACATCGTGGCGTCTTATCAAAACTTACGCAACACCAAAGGCAAGGCAGTTGCCGAAGCTGAAGAAATGGGTTCACCTCGGGGCCAAGAAGAGTTGGCTGCAACTGTTAACAAGCTAGTGGAAGATGTGACTTCGCATGAGAAAGCGATTTCACGCGCATGTGAATCATTCAGTGGACTGAATGATGTGGTGGCGAGCCTGCAAGAGCAAGTAAACTTACTAATGGGGTAGGTCACTTCGTTGACGACTACAGTGGCCGACTTGCAGACTGAAGTAGGGGAGCTTCAGTTGAAGGACCGTACGTTGCAGCGGACAGTGACCCTAAATGGCGGAAATGGTGAGAGGCCATGAGGATTGATGTGCCAAGACCTGCGAAATTCAATGATTCTCGTGATAGCAAGGTCATTGAGAACTTTTTGTTCCAAGTAGAAGCCTACTTGGATATCCAAAATGTGATCATTGAGGATCTGAGGATTAAGGTCGTAGCAGCCTTACTTGATGGAGATGTCATCGTTTGGTGGAGGCGGAAGCGCAGCGACATGAAGAGGGGTCAATGCGTGATAGACACCTTTAACGACTTCAAAATAAAGTTGCATAACTATTTCATGCCAAAAAATACGCAGAGGCAGGCGTACCGGATGGTTCGTGAGCTCAAACACTCTAGTTCGTTGCAAGACTATGGCAGAACGTTCAAGAAGCTTATGTTGGAGATACCTAACATGCCAGAAGACGACATGCTCAATTGGTTCATTGTGGGACTTCAGTCATGGGCATAGTCTGAAGTGAAAAAGAGCAACCCTCGTATTTTGAAAGATGCATATGTGGCGGGCGAGAGCTTAGTTGACACTCAGCGCAAGCCTTTCACTCCATCCACCAAAGTCGGGAAGAAGCCTGACCACAGAGACAAGAAGGATAAGCGGCACGATGATAAAGGTGAGGCGTCGACACGCCATCAATCCGAAAAGAAACAAAACTACACAAAGCATAACAATAGCAACAAGGGTGCGGTTGTGACATGTTGGTTTTGTGACGATAGGTACATCGCCAGGCAGTGCTCAAAGCGCCTCGTGAAAGACGATGGGCAAGCCAACGCTGCACAAGAAGAATGCAACGATACTGAATGTAGTGACACTGAGACGATGCAACCAAGGATGAAGGTCATGTGATCGATTAATGCAGCTAGAAGTTGCGCGGCTAAAAAGATGCAGGTCAGTAAGAAACTTATGTACTTGAAAGTCATTATGAATGAAAAGTCTACTTCAGTAATGATAGACTCAGGGGTCACACACAACTTTGTCTCGCGGGAAGAAGCAGAGCGGTTGGGCTTGAAGCCTAAGCCAAAGCAGAGGACCATCAAAACGGTAAACTCTGAGGCCAAGTCCATCCTTGGTGAAGCAAGAGACGTGGCTATTCAATTGGGGAGTTGGGTCGGCAAAGACAACTTCTCTGTAGTGCCCCTGAACGATTTCAAGGTGATTTTGAGTATGGAGTTTCTGCGAAGCCAAAATGTTATAATGCTGCCAAAGTTTAACACGTTGACGATCATGGGGTCAGACTTGTCTCACACAGTGCAGTGTCTTATGCAGAAAAGCAAGTCTTCAGTGCTATCAACAATGCAACTGAAGGAAGGTGTCAAGCATGGAGAGCAAACATTCTTAGTTGCAGTGTGCGCAGGAGAAGGAAAGGTAGAAGCAGCAGTGCCGCCGAGCCTAGCCCCACTATTAGAGAAGTTTCGGGAGGTGATGCCTCCGAAATTGCTGAAGCGTCTTCCACCAAGACGTGAGGTCGACCATAAGATTGAGTTGACACCGGGAGCGAAGCCTCCTGCAATGGTTTCATACCGTATGGGGCCAACTAAGTTGAAGGAGCTGTGCAGGCAACTAGATGAGATGTTGGATGTAGGCATTGTTCGTCCATCGAAAGCTCCATTTGATGCTCCGGTTCTTTTTCAGATGAAACATGGCGGCTCCAAGCGGTTATGTGTGGATTACCGTGCTTTGAACAAAATCACGATGAAGAACAAGTACCCATTGTCATTGATAGCGGACTTGTTTGATCAGCTAGGCAGTGCCCATATCTTTTCCAAGTTAGATCTGCGATTGGGTTACTGGCAGGTGAGGATTGCTAAAGGTGATGAGCCGAAGGCAACTTATGTCACTCGTTATGGTGCTTACGAATTCTTAGTAATGTCATTCGGGTTGACAAATGCTCCAGCCACGTTTACGACTTTAATGAATCAGATCTTCTACCCTTACTTAGACAAGTTCGTAGTAGTCTACCTGGATGATATCGTGATCTACAACAACATGGAAGAACGTGTCGGGCACTTACGAACCGTGTTTCAGGTGCTTAAGGAGAATGACCTTTGTGTTAAACAGGAGAAGTGTCTCTTCAGGTAGGAGGAGATCAGCTTCCTTGGCCACGTTGTGGGGAGTGGTGCGCTGCGTATGGATGGGCAAAAAATAAGGGTCATCCAGGAATGGGTTCCGCCAAGCAAAGTGTCAGAATTGCGGTCATTCCTTGGTTTGGCAAACTATTATCGACGTTTCATCGAAGGTTATTCCTTCATTGTTGCGCCCCTTACCGATTTGTTAAAGAAAAATTGGGCATGGCTCTGAACAGGAGCGTGTCAAGATGCCTTTAATGGCTTAAAGAAAGCCTTAGTGAGGGAGTCAGTGTTGCGACTGCCTGATCATTCGAGACCCTTTGAAGTCCACACGGATGCCTCAGACTTTGCCATTGGCAGAGTTATTATGCAAGATGGTCATCCGATCACATATGAGAGTCACAAGCTGAAAGATGCAGAGAGGCGTTACACAGTGCATGAACATGAGATGACTGTCATTGTGTATTGCCTCAGGACCTGGCGACACTACCTCTTGGGGGTTGAGTTCGTCGTCAAGACGGATAATGTGGCCACGAGCTATTTTCAGACACAGAAAAAGTTGACGCCTAAACAAGCTCGATGACAGATGTTTTTGGTTGAATTTGACATTGCCTTGGAGTACAAGGTTGGAAAGACTAATGTTGTGGCGGATGCCCTGAGCCGTAGGGCTGAACTGGCAGTTACGCGTGCGGAACCTTCTGAAGTGCATTTGGAGGGTGCATTGCTGAGTCACATCCGTAAAGGTACGCAGCAGGATCCGACTGCACAACACCTTGTTTCTCTAGCGCAGGCAGAAAAGACTCGACGATTTTGACTACAGGATGGCCTCCTTGTGACAAAAGGGAGACGCATCCTCGTGCCGCGGTGGGGAAGCCTCCGCCGAGAACTACTTAAAGAGTGTTATGATACACTATGGGTCGACCATCCTAGTCAGGAGCGGACCTTAACACTCCTTGAGCATGGCTACTATTAGCCACAGATGAGAGACGACATTGAGGGGTATGTGCAGACATGCCTCATCTACCAGCAAGATAAGGGGACAACCCAGAAGGTTGTCGGTCTCCTTGAGCCTCTACCAATTCCAGAACGTCCTTGGGATAGCATCTTCATAGACTTTATTATTAGTCTGCCAAAGATAGAGGGCCTCAGCTCTATTTTAGTTATGATGGATCGTTTCTCAAAGTATGTCACCTTCATCCTAGCTTCCAAGGAGTGCCCTGCAGAAAAGACTGCAGAGTTGTTCGTAAAGCATGTGGTAAAGCACTGGGGCATACCAAAGAGCATTGTGAGTGATCGTGATACTCGCTTCACGGGCAATTTCTGGCGTGAAGTATTTCAGCTACTTGACTCTGATTTGTTGTTTTCAACAAGCTTTCATCCGCAGACAGATTGGCAGACAGAGCGCATCAACGGGATACTTGAGCAGTACCTTAGGCACTTTGTTAGTATCAATCAAAAAAATTGGGTGAAGCTCCTTGATGTGGCACAGTTTTGTTATAATCTGCAGAATAACGAGTCTTCAGGCCATAGCCCGATTGAGATAGCCACGGGGCAGCAGCCACTGACCCCGCACACTCTTGCCGCACAAAAAAAGGGAAGGTCATCATTTGCCTATCAGTTTATTCGCGACTGGCACGAGCAGAATGAGTTGGCGAAGTCATTCTTACACAAGGCGACAAAGAGAATGGTGAAGTGGGCGGACAAACATCGTCGGCCCGCGAGGTTCCAAGTTGGGGACCAAGTGTTGGTAAAGCTATATTCTGGTCGTAAAGGCATCTTCCGCAGGCGGCACCGCAGGCTGCTCAGAAAGTATGAAGGACCCTTCACCATCACAAAGAAGGTGGGCAAGCTGGCATGCAAGCTGGAGTTGCTTCCAGACTTCAAGGTGCACCCGGTGTTTCACGTGTGCAACCTCAAGCAGTTCCATCCGGATAATGGAGACCCGGAACGTAGTGTGCCAGAGCGCGCTCCCATTATGCAGAGGGCCCCGACAGCACAACGAGTCGAAAAACACCTCAGTCAAATCCTTCGCTACAAGGTCAACTACTTGGGAGAGACAAAGAAATACTTGGTGCAGTGGGAGAAAACAGTGGAACCAATGTGGGAGCCTGTATTCCGAATGAACAACCGCTACCCGACTGAAGCCAGAGCTTACCACGAAACAGATGGCACCGAGGATGGCGCATGATTTGAAGGGGGGAGCATGTTCTCTTGCGACTTACATTGTACAGTTGTGCTTAGAGTCTGTTTTGCTTTTGTTGAGTCTGATATAAGCTGCCCGGTTCAGGTAAATCAATACCCCGAAGGAACAGCCCGTATACTTGAACTGTAATAGCCTACGGGCAAAATTGTGAATGAAGTAAATGTGTTGAGCTTTCTTTTGTTCACCCTCGTTGTGATTGCTTCTTGTGATTGCAATTTCTCTCCCTCTATTCTCTCTGATTACAAGCTTCCGCGAGCGGCAAGCGAGCTGACAAGTAGGCTTGCGGCGGTGAGGAGGGACTGTCGCGTCGCACTGGTCCATTGAAGGAAATAGGCCCGTGACAGAGGATTGGCTACATATTGTTATTTTAGTGCTTTTACATCATGCAGGTCTGCTTAAGAAACTGACTTCAGAAGCATAAGTGAGTCTATTAATTGCACTTTTGAAGAGCATGGGCTTTTGTGGCCTATCTATTTTTTTGCTTACCGGTACCAGTACCGAAAAGGGTGTTTTTGGCATCCAAATATCCATGTCACATCTTTAATCGTAAAGGTATTCTTCCTTAAGTAGACCTGCTATGTAAGTTCATATACATGAATGCGGCTATATATGTACCTTAATGTATGTAACTATGTATGCACATAACCAATATTATCAAAGAAACAATCTTCTTTACACTGTTTTACAACTTTAATTTGAAAAACAGATACAATTATAAGCACAAAAACATGTGCATGTGCATGTGCATCTTTGTGTTGCTAGATAAGGAAGACTGGTGTGCTAGAGACCTATGATCCAGCACAGAGATCACATGTCATAACCTAAAGTAACTAATCAGGTAACTGCGAAAATACATTAACACTTTGTCCAACAAAGTCGATAGTCGATCACCGTTTTGTTTTTATTTAGACAGACCTTCACCCTTCAACTTCTATACAATGTTCCAGACGATCTCACAGCACAACCTCTGTTGTGAAAGTTCCTGGTGTTGCGTGGATCCATCAAGGTCTCTTAGGGTACTATAAGGACTGTCACATTATTTAACATCCAGAAGAGAGTTTTTTTTAGTTTCTCCTCGGATTGTTGCAGTGTGTACTTCTTTATTTACAATGATGCGATAAAATGCAAATTGCATTTCCGAAGAATTTTGTTGTTGGCTGATTACCTTCATAACCCACTGAAATTAACACAAGAGAAACCAACCCTTTCACGTTCACAGATTTTCTATCCCAGGAAGAAATATAGAAACCCAAATTCGCGAACAATAGGATACTCATACATAATGGAGCAGGGATATAGTTTTCCTACTATAGAGCTTAAAAATTAGACAAACAAAAATACTATCAAAACAGAGAAAATTTACAGGAGCCAAAGCATGATGGAAACAACCCTGCTGTAGAGCACTTACCTCCCGAACTTGATCGACAACCGGCGGTAATCGAAGGGGCGGCGACCGTCGATCCTTAGGTCCGAAACCAGCGCGGTCTCGATGAACTTCTTCTCGTTCACGGACATATGCGAAGCGTTCGCCAATCGTTGCTCCATGATTCACTACACCTATCGACCATTCACTTGAAAAACGCAGCAAAAAACGAACCGAACAGACTCGACTCTGTATTCCACAATGAGAATGCGGAATCAATCCCAGAATCGATAAACCAGAAGTAAAAGAAAAACCAGAACAAGAAGAAGACGAATGAATGAATAAAAGAAGCCAAACCCCAAGAGAACCAAGAGAGAGAGAGAGAGGGAGAGAGAGAGATCCCACCAGAACCAAGAGAGAGAGAGAGATCTCACCGTCTGTTGGAGCACATCCGCCAGAGACGAAGAAAGTGGAGGTCGGAGGAGTTCGGGTTCGTTTTATAGTGCTTTCCTTTTTGGTTCTAGGGCGTGCCGAGAGCTCTTGCCTGTGGGTGTCAACGGGTCGGGTTTGACCTGGATCCGACCCGTACCAAACCCTATAGGGTTGTCGACTTAAGGTTTGGTGATAAATAAGGGGATCCATTAGAAACCGGTAAGGATCTAAAGGGTCTGATTAGTTTATGGAGTTGGGTATGATTTGAAAATTTTCATATACCAGACCAAGGGCTGACATCAGTTCCAATTAAGACCTGTGATATTTCAATATAAAAAAGATAAAAACTATTATGCACAGGATCTAGTTCATGTAATCCTAAAAGGACTTGGGTATGGTTTTTCATATGGCACACCCGATCAGACACAGGTCCAGACCTGGTAGTCTCCCATCAAAGTCAGGTCTAGGTTCAGATTCACTCAGGCTTCTGAAATCCAAGATCCGTATCAAATTTTTTATACTAATTTTGAACTCAAAAAATTATAAATTTCAGGAAAACTCTCTAAAGAACAAAGAAAGAGGACTAATAAATCTTTTCAATGACACCCTCTTAGTTCAGAGATGCAATACAGCCCCAACAAAGTACTTAAAACAAGAAAAAAACATACGTTGGTACTAAGTTAATTTCGGGCACAAACACCAAAAATAATAATAAAAAAAAAAACAAAACAAAAATAGTTCAAGAAAGTCAGCTTTTCGATGCCACCAAGATCACCTTTCGAACAGACAAAGCTTTTGGAAGACGGACTGCTTGAAAACTATCATCTAAAGATCAAAATTCAACCCCAATTTTGTAACTTAGAAACGATGACCTTAGATTGGTTTTCAGTTCTGACACAAAACAAAAAAGTTTTAGACCCAAATCTCAGCTTTCAAATGGCTCTGAAAACTTTGATTTTTGAAATCAAAGTACTGAGATACAATCCGAATAACATAAGCTGGTAAGCGGAAAACAATAAGAAAAATAACTAATTTCTATGCATTTTTGGAAGCATGCAAAGCATAATCTGAATATGGACTTAGAAACATAGTGTTAGTCATCTGTTTTTCAACAACTCCTTAATGCAGTAATATAACTTACAAATATAGAGATATAGCTCTGCTAACGAGCAAGGTCAAACAAGAAAATAAAACAGAATTGGATTTTGGATATGGGGGGATCCAATACTTAAAAACATTAAAAAAATGTATAAACTGACTTCTCAACACTAAAATCCTAAAGATTCTTATTTCGATATCTAAGCGAGCGATTCCACCATGATTGTCATTATGTGGATCTCTAAATTTTTAAAATAAAAAATATGAGTTTTATCCAAAAAAAGAGTTTTGGATCAGAAACTAGATCTGAATATAAGGGGTTTGCTCTTCAAGTTATATATTTTTTCTCCTCTATTGAGCAGGAATCAACCACACCAGGAGCTCAAAATCTTCAACGTTGGGCTTTAGCTTGCGAGTAGTTGTATCTCGTATGTGAATCCTAAAAAAAGGTAAGGTTGATGGTGTGGAACACCACTAACGCTAAGAAAAGAACAAAAAATATGATAAATATGATATTTGTTAAAAAAAATTACACTTATAATAAAATAATTAAAATATATATAATAAAAATATAAGAATATTAGATCTCACACCAGGCTTAGGTAGCCCTTTCCTATGACAATAACGAGCACTGTGGAACTTAAGCAACACTTAAGCTAGGCGCGGGCTCTAGGACGCTATGTGAGCCAAAGGATCTTGACTTAGACTAAGCTCAAGTTAACTCAACTAAGCTAGACTCACGAGAGCAGAACCTAGGTGTTGGGCTCTACGATGCTAGGTTGGGTGGTATGTATAACAAAGTTTCTTTATTTCAGTTCTAGATGGCTAGAATAGATGAGAGGACTTATATTTATAGTTTTTCTAACAAGCTTTAATCCTAATCACATAGATTTGAGATCCAAATATTCAGATCTGCCCATGAATGATGTGGTAAAATCCTATTAGTTGGAAGTTTGAAAGTATCTTTCTGATTGGCCAAAGTTACCTAGATTAGGGGTTAAGGTTTTGGGATAAGAATATAGACAGGATAGTAATTTTGGAACTCCAAAATGTAATATATGTTTAATGATACAATTTTTAACCTTAGGGATAGAAGAAAGAGGCTTCTAGAGGCTTACAGCATGTGAATCAGGACCAAATGAATCACTGATGACGTATTTTGCTAACACTATGGAAGTGCTAACAACACATTAGGATTTGATAATAACAATTCATCATTTTTTGACCTAACTAACGATACATTAGAACAACGATAATGATAATCCAAATTCTGCTAACGATAATGCAACTATCATTAACAATTTTCTAATGACAATTATTAATGTTCTTGGGAAACAAGCTAAGACTATGCTAACTTGTTTTGGTTATAACTTTCTATCCAAATGTTAGATTGAGACGCGGTTTGGTGCATTGGAATGTAACATCTTCAAGTTTAATTTATATTTTAATGAAAAACTAAATTTGATCATTTTTGTGATCAAAAAATTATTAAAAGTGGGTTCTACTTGAAAAGCAAAATTTTTACTAAATAATTTATCTTGTTTTGATGATAACTTTTGACTCCGATGTTGGATTGGCATGATTTTTAGCTTATTTGAAAGCTAAGAACCCTTAGTTTAATTCATCTATTGGATAAAAACCTTGAACATGTTATTTTGAAGGCTAAAAATGAAGTTAAAGTTAATATAACTTTAAAACAAGTCAAAAACACTTGATTTTGATATATGACTTCTTACTTAAAATGACTTGATCAAAATTAGGGTGCATAGGTCTAAGTTCATTGGTTAAATTTTTCAAGCTTTTGAGATAGAAATAAGAAGTTTCTAAGGAGTTGTCCTTAATCTGCACGTGAATTTGGATCAAATAATTGGTAAGACCATGCTGACGACAAGTCATGGTGACGATAAGTGGCATCAAGACAACAGGTGACCATTTCTTAATACAAGTGGGTAATTCTTTATGACAAGTGCACTTTAGGGCCAGTGCTAACAACAATTCATTCATTGCTGATGATAATTCATCACAATGCTAACGATAATTATCGTGTAGTCAGCATATCTGCACTGATATGTTAACTTGTTTTGGCTATATCTTCATAACCGGATATCAGATTGAGATGCAGCTTGGTGCGTTGGAAAGACAACATCGTGTACTTTAATTAATCTAATGTTTTGGGGTCAAAATCATACTTAAAGTGAAACCTACTTAAAAAGACAGGATTTGACCAGACAAGTCACCTTGTTTTCACTATAACTTCTTATTCCGGTGTCATATTGACTTGATTTTTGTCTTCTTAAAAAGCCAAGACCCTCTAGTTTAAACCTTGTTTTAAACAATAATTATAATTATGAAGATGTTATATGTGTAAAAAATGAACTGAAATTAAGACTTATCTTATAAAAGACCCAAAATACCTTGCTTTAAAAAGTGAACTTTTATCGCAAACTATTTTGATCAAAATTGGAGTGTCTACAAGTGTTAGCTCAAAAAAGAAAAGGGGTTGTTAAGCTTGTGAAATTTTGTCCTATTAGCCTTTGTGAATTTACAAGGCTATTACAAAAGTTATGATTAACCCAATGCGAAGTATACTTCACAAGATCGTTGCTCACAGTCAAAGAACTTCTTTAAAGGAAGAAGCATCCAATAAAGTCTATTAATTGCTCATGAGATGATTGATTCGATAAGACTTACTAAGATTACTAATTTTGTTTTCAAAATGGATGGGATTTGAGTTTCTTGGAGAACTCGCTTTGTTATTTTGGTTTCAGCCCTAAATAGATTAGTCTTATTATGACATGCGTGACAACAGTTAGCTTATCGGTCCTTGTGAATGGTCAAGTGAGGTATCTTTTCTAGTAGTCGGGGCATAAGGCAATGAGACCCATTATCTCCTTATTCTTAATTATCATGAAAAGAATGATCTCTCAAAGAGTTTGAGAGTTGTTTTGGGCTCCTTGTGAGTGATTAGAAGTCTCTCTTTATTGGCTTCAATGTTGGTGCCCCTCAAAGTTGCTCTGTTCATAGAACTACCAGGTGGAAACACAACAGCCTTCCAATTAAATATTTGGGAATTCCTATCTTTCATGGGAAACTCACAATGCAGTTATGTGCTCCCTGTTGGATAAATTTCAACATCAACTGGAATCTTGGAAAGGTAAGTTTCTTTCCATGGCCAGGCGTATTACTTTGAGAAATTTTGTTCAACTTATCAGATTTATTGGATGATGGCCTTTTGATTGCCATCCAATGTGCTTCATAAGATGGAAAGTATTATGAGGCGGTTCTTATGGGGAGAATATGAAGGTAGGAAACTGCATCTCCTTAGGTGGGATGTGGCTTTGGCATTACGAGATTGGATGATATGAACAAAACCTTACTTGACAAGATGGAGTGGTCCCTTGCTTCCTACAATGATAACCCTTGGTGCCTGATTATAAGGGTATACTATTTTTTGAAGGTTCCTTTATGGATGAATGTAAGGACAGTTCGGGCTCATATGGTTGGCACAGTGTTGAAGTATTGATGTTATGATTGATTTTTCTCAATGGAAGATTGAATCTAGGAATTCAATGGACTTTTGGTGGGACCCTTTGGGTAGGGAATTACCCTTTAACTAGTATGGTTGAATGCAACATTACTAGCTCTATTTTCAAACAACTCAGTTTCATCTCTGTTAAGGAGGTTTACTCTTATCATGTTTCTCTGTGTAACAGACTTCCAAATCCTTTTAATAGGATGTGCTTCAAAAGGTTCTTCAATCCCAACTGATTTCAGTGAGTTTCACGAATAGAAAGAACTATTTATAGTGGAAAGGCTCTACTATTTTTTCTACAAGATCAACATGGAATGAAATTAGAAAGCATTTTCCTGTTTTTGCTCTTCATTATGTTGTTTGGGTTAAAGGGCATAGACCTAGATCAGCCATCACCCCGTGCCTTGCTCTGAAAGACAAGCTGCTTACTCATTTTATTCGTGAAACTCTTAACAAGCATGTGTAGGAATTAGGAGGCCAAATTACTTAGCATCCTGATTCAAATTTTCAAAATGCAATGCACAATATATATATATATATATGTGTGTGTGTGTGTGTGTGTGTGTGTGTGTGTGCATAATCCAGGCCATAAATTTTCTTCATTTTTTAGTATAAAGAAAAAAATAAGGACTTGAAAGAGGCTTAGAACTTACCTGGAGAAACATAGTAACCATGTTGTCTTAAGAGTCTAAATTGGAGTGCAACACTATACAAGTCATGAGTCTCACTTTCTCTACCATTCTTTTCATCATTGCCAAAGTTGCTATAAATGGTGCCCAATTTAGACTGAGTCTCTCCAACAAAGTGGTAACCAATCCCCAAGATGTGGAATGGAGATTGTCGATGGAATTTATCATGCTCACCTATAAAAAGAATATACTTATGTTGTTTGTATAACATCATCAGCTACATTTGATCTTTACCATAACAATAGAATCTCATCATGGTCACTACCATTCGACATGTTGTCACTGTAGGCATGCATACATGTCAATCCAGATGCAAAAATGCTACAGCAGAAGCTCCACCACCATCTTCATGTTTACATATGTTAATGCAAACAGGTGACAAAATACAGATTTAAGGAAATGAAGATCTCAAGCCTAGAGGCACGTTCTTAAGATCGCTATCTTTAGAACTTCAATCGCCCCACTCCGAGAATTTCGAAGATGCAAAAAGGGGTTTGTTACGACTGAGTTTCCAGGATACAACTAGGCTTGAACCTCAAGAGGGTCACTACTTCGCAAGAACAAATGACCTCTCCCACACTTGAACTCTGCAAGCCAAATCGGGAAGAAAGAAAGGAGAAAAACTGGAGAGTCAGAAATTTGGATGCCTCAACAGACGAAAAACGAAGAGATTTATAGACTTTTAGAAAGGCCAAAACGTTTTGCGATAAATGAGATTAATGGGCATAAATCTGACGGTTTGAAATTAGGATGAAAAGGTCCATGAACGGTCACCCACCTTTGACTGTTGATTAAAGGCCTTCAAAACCGTCCAACAACCACAATGCACCGTAATCACTATATAAATGCATTTTAAAGCCTTTCAAATGACCAGACAACTCAGAAACCGAAAAGTCAAAATGGGCATTTGCACCTCATATGCGCCTTGCGCCGCTGCGAGCATGCAAAGTGCACCATCAAAATACCACATTGCGCCTCAAGCGCCCTTGCATACACACACGGCGAACGTGTCCGTTGTTGCACGATGCACAACAACGTCCGTAAGCCACCTAAAGACTCAATGATTGCCAAGGTAAAGAATAAAGAACAAACCCTCTATTTAAACTACCAGAAAAACTTCTCTCTCTTAGATATGGGACTAAACATTTTTAAAGCACTTTTTGGTGAAAAGCAATAAATCACCAAGACTTTATAGTGAAGTTGTATTTTTAAAACTTTTGTAACAATCTGCCACTAGTTTTAAAATGTACTTGGCTTGCATAGAAACTTATGCATCAGTGAGCTGCGTGACTTGAACCCCCACTTATTGAAAGAAAACCTAAATTAACCAAGGTGTTAAGTGGACTTACCTTGAACTTAGCTCCTTGTATTGTTAACGGGTTTTCAATCATACATAGGTTTCAAAAGTTCAATTGTGTGAATTTCATGTTGGCACATTTTGAGCCTTGTGCTTCCCTGGATTCATGAGTGTTCTAGAGAATTGTCAATTCTCATAAGAAGCGGCTCACACTTCTACACTCACATAGGTGAGTTTGTCTAGGTGTACTGTAACACACACCCTAGCCTTAAGGCCTACAAACTCATTAAGAGCTATTAACTCAACCCTCACATTAGTTACAGCTCATGAGCAAACATCAGTAATGAGCTCACATAAATATGTTCAATATCTGTCATTCACCAATTCGTTTTCCATTGAACCTAGGCATGTGGGATCTCCAGCGCTTTAGGTTGGGTATCCTTAGGTGATGACTTAATTGGCTTAATTCACATTCCCCTCGATGTTTTATTGATGATATCTCTCGAAAGGCCTTTCGTAAATGGGTTTGCCAAATTTTGACATGACTTCACATATTTCAATGATATAATATTGGCATCAATCATTTGTCTTATAAAACTGTCTTAGACTAATATGTCTAGACTTCCCATTGTATTTCATATTACTTGCTTTACATATAACTGATTGGCTATTACAAAACATTGAAATGGCAGGTATAGGCTTCTCACCTAGTGGAATATCCACTAGCATATTCTTAAGTCATTCAGCTTCTCTACAAGCAGATGTCAAAGCCATCATTATTTCTTACAATTTTGATTCCTAAAATAACATCTGCAACACCCAAATCTTTCATACAAAACATGGAAGATAAAAAAAAATTGATTTGATTTATGCATTCACTATTGGAACCCAAAATAAGCATATCATCAACATATAAACAAATAATAATAATTGAGTTACAATTTACTTTACTGTATACACACTTATCAGCATCATGTATTTTTAAACCATTATTTACCAGAGAACTATCAAAATTTTCATGTCATTGCTTAGGAGTTTGCTTTAATCCATATAAGAATTTCTCAAGTTTACAAACTTTATGCTCTTGCCCTAATACTGCAAATCCTTTAGGTTGCTCTATATATATCTCTTTATCTAATTCTCCATTCAAAATGGTTGTTTTCATGTTTATTTGATGGATTTGAAGCTTATATATGGCAGTCATGGCAATCAAAATTCTAATAGTAGAAATCCTGGTTACAGGTGCAAAAGTTTCAAAATAATTAATACATTTTCTTTGTTTAAATTCGTTTGCAACCAAACGAACTTTAAATTTATCGATTGTACCGTCATCTTTTAATTTCTTTTTGAAAATCCATTTGCAGCCAATAGTTTTGCAACCAACAGGTAAATCGACTAATTTCTAAACATTATTAGACATAATTGATTCAATTTCATCATTTATAGCTTTTCTCCAAAAGACAATATCTTGAGAAGACATTACATCTCGAAAAGACACAAGATCATTCTCAATTAGAAAGGTATAATAGTCATAACCAAAATTAGTTGGTTTTCTAATGCGTTTACTGTGCCTAACTTCAGTTTCTTGTTCAGCAACATAATCATTAGAATACTCAATCATGTCATTAACATGATGTTCATCTACTATAATATGATTGACATCAAGAAGAGAATCAAATGCATTTTTATGTTTTATAAAAGATGCATCTCTAGATTCTACAATAACATCATTAAAAATGTCCAGAAATCTATATGCTTTACTATGTTTAGCATATCCAACAATGCACATTTAAATATTTTAGGTCCAACCTTATTTCTTTTATTTTCTAAAATTTTAACATATGTTAAACAACTCCAAACACGAAAATAATTAAGATTAGGTTTCTTACCAAAACACAATTCATAAGGTGATCTTTCAGATTTGGAATAAGGAACTCGGTTAAGAATATAACAAGCAGAAAATATAGTCTCTCTCCATAAGTTGGAATACGAACCCGTATTAAGAAGCATAGCATTCATCATTTCTACTAGTGTTCTATTTTTCCTTTTTGCTACTCCATTTTGTTCAGGAGTTTTAGGAGCAAATGTTTGATGGATAATATCATTATCTCCACATAATTTTTCAAAATTTTCACCTAAGTATTCACCTCCTCTATCTGTTCTTAAATGTACAATCTTTGTTTTAAACCTATTTTGTACTTCAGCAAGATAAAAAAAAAATTTAATGCTTCAGATTTATGTTTCATCAAATAAACATAACATAATTTTGAGTAGTCATCTATAAAGGTAATAAAGTACATATTATCACCATGACACAAAACATTATCCATCGTACACACATCAAAATGCATTAATTCAAGCAATTTATAATTCTTTTCTACACTAAGAAACATGAGTCTAGTTAGCTTGGTTTGAATGCATGTCTCACACTTATGATTATGTTTTATTCTAACATGACAAGGAAGAAGACCAAAGTTAATCATATTATGAATGCAACGAGAATTTATATGTCCTAATCGTGAATGCCAAAGAAAATATTAGTCAATCATATAAACAAAAGTAATAGCTTCATTTATGCTCATCTTGAACATACTACCAGTGGCAAACTGTTTTCCTACAAAGATTTTTCCTTTGTTTACAGTTACAATCTCAGACTCAATAACAATCTTGAAACCATTTCGTAACAATAGATCTGCAGAGATTAGTTTTTTTTTAACTTCTGGAGCATAGTGTACATTCTTAAGTGTTAGAACTTTCCCGAAGGTGAACTTAATTTTCACACTCCCTTTTTCCAGCACTTTAGTTGAGAAAGACTTTCCCATAAAGAAATTACATCCCTCCCCCACTACTTCATACAACTTGAACAAGTTTCTGTCGTTTGCCACATGAATAATGCTTCCAGTATCCAGGTATCAGTCCTTATTTGCTGCCACCATAAAGGTTTCAGAGATTACAACAACAAGCTTGTCCTCTGACTCATTTGGCTTAGGATCGGTCCTCTTCCTTTCTCTGCATTCTCTAGCAAAATGCTCAAACTTGACACAAATATAGCAACTAATTTTCTTTTTATCAATTAGTTTTTTCCCTTTCACATTTTTTTTTTAGTTTTTTATGATTTTGCCACCCTTGTTACTAATAAAATTCACTTTAGGATAACCCGCTTTAGGACTCAAATTCTTTTTGTCACGAAGACGAGTCTCCTCCTCAATTCAGATGTCCTTAAGAAGACCATGTAAAGTGATTTTCTCCTTTTTATGTTTTAGGTGATTCCTATATTCTTTCCAGGAATCCAATAGTTTTCCAATGATAACAACAACTTGAAAGTCATCATCAAGATACATACCTTCTCCTTTGATCTTATAGGCCAATATTTGCATCTCATAAATTTGAGCAAGTATAAGCTTATTAACAACAATAGAAAAATTAACATACTGATCTACGATAAACCTTTTGTTACCAGCATCTTCTGCATTGTACTTGATCTCGAGAGTATTCCACAACTCTCTAACCGACTCCAATGGAGAATATAAGTCAAAGAGAGAATCGACTAAAGTGTTCAGGATATGCCCTTTGCATCAGTAGTTGTCAGTATGTCGCTTCTCTCGCTCTTTCTTCTGTTCTTCTGTCTCAACTTCTCCAGCAACAATAGTGGGACAAGCCTTTTTTAGAACATAGTCGATATGCAGCTCAGACAACAAGAATGAGACCTTTGATTGCCACCACTTGAAGTTTGACCCATCAAATCGATCGAGTTTTTCAAGGTCACGGCTAAGCAGATTGATAGAGTTGGATATCAAACCAGAGGCCATATTGAAATTCTAAAATTGTTACTGCAAACAGGTGACAAAATACAGATTTAAGGAAATGGAGATCTCAAGCCTAGAGGCACGTTCTTAAGATCGCTATATTTAGAACTTCAATCGCCCCACTCCGAGAATTTTGAAGATGCAAAAAGGGGTTTGTTACGACTGAGTTTCCAGGATACAACTAGGCTTGAACCTCAAGAGGGTCACTACTTCGCAAGAACAAATGACCTCTCCCACACTTGAACTCTGCAAGCCAAATCGAGAAGAAAAAAAGGAGAAAAACTGGAGAGTCAGAAATTATGATGCCTTAAAAGATGAAAAATGAAGAGATTTATAGACTTTTAGAAAGGCCACATATTTTGCGATAAATGAGATTAATGGCCAAAAATCTCACGATTTAAAATTAGGACGAAATGGTCCTTGAACGGTCACCCACCTTTGACTATTGATTAAAGGCCTTCAAAACCGTCCAACAACCACAATGCACCATAATCACTATATAAATGTATTTTAAAGCCTTTCAAACGGCTAGACAACTCAAAAATAAAAAAGTCAAAACTGACCTTTGCACCTCGTGCTGCTGTACACACATGCACGCTCGTGTGTGCGAAGTTTGATTGTCACTGCTTGAAGTTTGACCCATTAAATCGATCAAGTTTTTCAAGGTCACAGCTAAGCAGATTGATAAAGTTGAATGTCAAACCAGAGGCCATATTGAAGTTCTAAAATTGTTACTGTAAACATGTGACAAAATACAGATTTAAGGAAATGGAGAGCTCAAACCTAGAGGCACGTTCTTAAGATCGCTATCTTTAGAACTTCAATCGCCCCACTCTGGGAATTCTGAAGATGCGAAAAGGGGTTTGTTACGACTGAGTTTCCAGGATACAACTAGGATTGAACCTCAAGAGAGTCACTGCTTCGCAAGAACAGATGACCTCTCCCACACTTGAACTCTGCAAGCCAAATCAGGAAGAAAGAAAGGAGAAAATTTAGAGAGTCAGAAATTCTGATGCCTCAAAAGATGAAAAATGAAGAGATTTATAAACTTTTAGAAAGGCCAAAACATTTTGCGATAAATGAGATTAATGGTCATAAATCTGGCAGTTTGAAATTAGAATGAAAAGGTCTTTGAATGATCACCCACCTTTGACAGTTGATTAAGGCCTTCAAAATCGTCCAACAACCACAATGCACCATAATCACTATATAAATGTGTTTTAAAGCCTTTCAAACGGCCAAACAACTCAAAAATCGAAAAGTCAAAATGGATCTTTGCACCTCATATGCACTTCGCGTTGTTGCACGCATGCGTGTGCACGAACGGTGCGTCTATTGTTACACGATACGCATCAACATCCACAAGCCACCTAAAGACTCAATGATTACCAAAGTAAAAAATAGAGAACAAACCCTCTATTTAAATCACTAGAAAAGCTTCTCTCTCTTAGATACGAGACTAAACATTTTCAAAGCACTTTTGGTGAGAAATAATAAATCACCAAGACTTTATAGTTAAGTTATATTTTTAAAACTTTTCTAACAAGATACTCATGCCTGCAAACTTTTTCATAAACACAAGCCGTTCGTAAGGAGGGAGTCGAGCAAAAGCCTTTCTTTAAAGATAATACTGAAAAACTAGAAAAGAATTCTAGTGGATTCGAACTGCAGATATTCTACCATGCAAATTTCAGAACATCATACCAGGAAAATGGGTATTTGAAGAAATAGAGAGGCCATGCAGTATAGGGTAAGTTAGATCACAGCAGCAGTCATAATGTTGTACATCAACTTCTTATTGTCTTTACTTGGGCACAAATATGCTCTTCAATGTGTTTGTTAGTTCAAATAATCAGTATGATAACCGTGTTGAATCATCGAGTCTTATGAGTAAATGTAAATGAAAGCTTGCAACGAAAAAGCATAAGATTGGACTTGTTCTTCCATACCACGATATAAATGGCTGTTGTGAGCATAAAGTTAAGTAGAAATAAATGACAGGAGCCATCGAGGTTGCCCATCAGGCATGCCAGATCTGCAAGTCAATTCACTCAGTTAACTATTATATAAGAACAGAAATACACTCAATTTGAACTATGTTGCATAGACACATATGGGCATGGGACACAACTTGAACATGGCCATGTTAAACATTTTGAATTGGGTTCAATCCTGACTGACCCACATAAAGCATTAATAAAGGCATTAGTGGAGAGTTAGTGGGAAGGCGGTTCTTCACATTCAATACGGCAGGTAATACATGAATGCCATATATGTAACCCCACTCTTCTCTTACAATAAATTGAGGCATGGCAATCAAGGTGTCATCTTTGTCACCATTGATTTGATGACCTGAGCTCATCGTGGGCATCAATAAGTTGAGCGTGAACCCGTGCCAATGCTCTTTTCATCCATAGCGTCTACAGGTATGTAATTTTATTTTTAACGTTTCGGTTTCGGTTTTTAGAACGCCAACATTGGGTTATGAGCCCACACCTCACATTCCGCTGTGTGTGCTGGTGTTCTTGCGGCCGTTGCCGGAATCCCATTTTTTTGCCTTGTTTTTCTGTAGCTCCTACTGGCAGTTTCCGCCACCTACTTGTTACCTCGCAGGTGGCATCTAAGAACGGTTGTCAGAGGCTGCTGCTGGCGGTGGTGATTGTGGCCAAAGGGATCTTCGAACGGAGGCCATCCCCGATGAAAGTTGATCGTCACCAGCAGTGGGACGTTGTCGCTGGTTGCATTCGAGACCAGCAGCCAGAGGCAGTCGGCAGTAGCTACTGTCAGTGGCCGGAAATGCTGGCGGTACCGTTGGTGGGGGCTGTAAAAAGATGAACCGGGAAGGGGCGTCGTGGTTTGAGAAACCGAATGCCTGTCGTGGTTTGAGAAACCGAACGCCACACAGGCATTAGATTTATGAGTAAAATCGGACGCCACCGGGGATTTTTTTTTTTGCAGGCTTCCGACCACTGCAACTGCCGGCAGACAGCAATGGCAAATGGCGATTAGTCGCCGTTGGCTGCTTTGGCCGGCCGCTGGTGCCGACGGCAGCCGACGGCGGATGCATAATAAAAACAAAAAAAAATGGAGTTTCCCCTTACCTTCGCCGGCGTTGCTGGCGAAGGGCGTCTGTCACCGACCTGGGGGGAGTGTCGTCGTTGTCGGCGAAATCGCCAGTGATGGTGGTACGTAATTTCCTCACTTTTTGGTACGTAATTTGGCCTTTTTGTACTGGGAGGGGGTCTGCCTAACCCAGACAAAAAGAGCATGCTGATATTTTCTTAAGAGCCTTTTCAAGCCACTTTCATGAGAAAGTGCTACGCTGGTGCTCCTTTAGTTTCCGTGGGAAAAAACAAATGGCCAAAAGAAAGGCGAGAAAAATCAACTCAAGTGGGCTCTAGGGTTTACCGCCTCCCTCCACTTTACAAAAGTAAACTCGTTCACGCCTCTTCCCATGGGAAAGATATTTCATGGAAAGGTCACTCTGGAACGTGTGCTCTTTCCATGAAAGATCGTTCCCTTTCATGAGAAGGAAACAGATGAGCCCTAAGATTTCCTTGTGACTAGTACATCATCAATATTTTGAAAATATCAGAATATATTTTCCATGGCAACAGAATCGGATCCCCCACCCCCACCCCCACCCTACAGGAATGCTTTTCGCAAAAAAAGGAGGGTCCAGTATGCATTTTGGTATGCCCGTCGATGCAAATCCACCATCCCATGTTCATTTCCACATTTTGAGCACCGCATAAACGCACTCCCGTCGATGCATTTTCACGAAAAAGGAGAGTTTTCCTTGGCAAGCAAATGCTCCCTAAGTGATCTGGTTCTTGGTGAAGGTTTCTTCGTCATAAAAAAAAAGAAGTTCGACACACTTAAAAAATGCTTGCAACTTTATATTTGAATGATAAAATATACCCCAAACAAAATCTCTCAATTCTATCATGAGATTGTCCATTGCCAATAGACCTCAAGAACGACGTATGCGATGGTAACCTTCACACTGTTTGAGTGATAGAGTCGAAGGTAGGGGTTAGGGCTGATAAACAAGTCGAACGAACTGAACAAAGGGTGTTCAAGCTTGACTCAATCTTATGGTGAGCCCGAGTTAGCTACTTTAAAAGAATATATATATTTTAAATTTAAACTAATAAAATTTAGATATTAAGCCTGTTGAGACAAATTCAAACAGGTTTGTTTTACAAAATAAATACATTGTAGCAAAGCTGTAAGTAATAGGATTTGAGATTTAAATTTATAATATTGCTTACAAGCCAAGCACTTCAACCATATCAAGAGAAAACATATATAAGATATGTTTATTATTAATTAATCAGCCTATACAAGGTAAACCCAACCGAGCCAAACACCTGTTCTTGTTTTGATTGCCGAGCTTATTTAGGGGCAACGCTGTTAAAATCGGTTTGAGCTGGCCAATCACGAATCAAGAGAGGCCGGTTCACAACAGATTCAATTCATTTTCTTAATGTTTTTTAAGGGGGGTAAAAATTTGTTTAAATTTTAAATTTTAAATTTTTTAAAGGTAAAAAGTTATCAAGTCACAAACAATTTGATTCTTAGGTTTTTGTAAGAACAAATTTTGACGACACTCGGGAGTTATTACCTATATATAGAGAAATGGGTAGGTGCGAAATTGATACACTTTAAATGATATGTGTTAAATGGGTTTTTTCTGCACTTCGGTTGTTTTTTTTTCACAGTTCCGACCTCATAAATGTGTTGGGCATGATCGATTTATGAGGAATCCACACTTGGATCATGTGTTTTGGATAAAAAATGATATTTGGAGCCACCTTATGAAAACTACCCATGTGTCGAGAAATTTTCGTTCTTGTAACAGGGGGGAAAGAAATTTTCGTTCTCCTTATCCTTATTACTTTTGATTCCCACAGATGTGATTTAGGGTGGACCTATATATATATATATATATAAAGGAGTAATGGGTAGGTGCAAAATGATATGTGCTAAATGAGTTTTTCGGGTTTTTTGTTTTATTTTTAAAATTTGACAGTACAGATGTGATCCACAGCTATGTGCTTGATTTTACAGGGATCAGCTGTTACAAAAGTAACAAGGACGAGGAGAACGAAAATTTCTCGACGGGCGCGCCCATGAGCTCTTCGATCTCAGGCACCACCTGCTCCTCGTGCAAAAGCATCTTCAGAGGAAGCCACTCCTCCAGCAAGGGTTTCTTCTGTGTAGCGGGCATGCCAAACCATCTCCCGTACGCTCGACACTCTCTCTCTCTCTCTCTCTCTCTCTCTCTCTCTCTCTCTCTCTCTCTCTCTCCTGTGTAGCGGCCAGAGGGGCGGTGTGCTCTCTCTCAGCAATGGCTGACGAAGGGGTGGCGGCCAGGTCGAGGGATGAGCTTTCTCTGGGCGGCGGCCGGTGGAGGGGCGTTTGGTTTTCTTGGATAAGCGGTTGGAATTGGAACCAAGAGTCGGGGTTATGAGGGATGTCGACATTGGAGACGAAGCCATAACAAGGACTTTGATGGATTTCCCAAAACTGTTCAAATTGGGTGCGCGGTAGATTGCGTCGAGGATCAATTATTTAAAGGGAATTGGATTTAGAAGCAAAGAAATTGATCGCATTGTCGGCGATCTCCCAGCGGTTCTTGAATTGGGGGTGGAGGACCGGTTAAAACCTCTAGTTTCAGAGTTTAGGGAACTGGGTTTTGGTTTTCTTGAGATTAAGAAGGCGCCGTAAACAACCCACAAATTGTTTGGATTGAAGCATGGGGGAATTGGGTAGATGTGTGAATCTGTTGAAGAATTTGAAATGTAGGTTGCCTTGGTCGACACGGGTTGAATCATAGTGATGCATTCAAATCGTTGTGGAGAGAGCCTATAATTCTCATTTATGATTTAGCAGATTTGGGGAGGAAGATCGATTTTCTTACTGATGAAATCGGATTCCCAATCAGTGACCTGATTGAAGTTCCAGAGTACTTGGGTGCTAATCTTGAGAAACAGATTGTTCCCAGATACAGGGTCATTCAATGGTTGAGGTCATAAGGTGGGCTTGCTGTTGAGGTGGGATTGAAGGTTTTGGTGAAGCCTAGCAGACACAAATTCTATAATTTCTTTGTCAATCCGTATCCAGAATGTGAAAAGATATTTGAAAAAATGACCAAAGAAAAGGTTCATAAGAGCAGGAAGACAGCTGAATTTAACCGACTGTTTAAGCCACAAAGGTATGTCGAATATGAGCATGATTCTGAGAACATCAGAATGTTTATGGAATCCTTGGTTTAGTGCTTTCATGAAGATTCTGAAGAGAATTTGTTAAAATTCCTTAACATGCCCCTCCATATTGGTATTTTGAGCGGATATAAAAGACTAAAGACTGTACATTAGTTAGTAAGAGAATTGTAAGAGCAGACATTAATGGGTAGTTGAACGAAAACTTCTAAGAATGAAAAAAAAGAAAAGACAAAAGCAAATGAGGTGCTAATGTAGATGGTGGTTGCAACTAACTAGACTTCTCATGATCTTGTTATGTAGAGGTAAATATGGTTCATTTCTGAAATTGCAGAGATGCTCGGTCTAGCTCATCGCAATGATTTGGAAGCATAGAGTTATGTTTGATCAAGTGAGGTTGGAGATAATCATATCCTGTTGATTTCAAAGTTGACATTGTGGTAACTGTTGCTCTCTGTTATGTATTTTGATCAGCAAACTGATCATGCTATCAGCTAAGTGCATGGTAAATAAGTTTTACATCTTTGAGGTTTTTTATTTTTGTTAATAATTCAATTGATGCTGCTTTTATCTGCATTTAACCTCAAATATTTCTAATTTCTTTTTTTCATGAAAATGAACTTTTGAGATAAGGATTGAAACCTTTCAAGATGTTTATATTGGGATATGAAATAGTTTGATGGTAAAATTACGCCATATTAGAACAAGTCTCAGGCTTTCAATTGAACCTTTTCATGAAGTCATACATCTTTATTAATACTGCTCTTTCACTAAAATTATCTAAATTCCCAATGCTAAGTTGATCTAAATTGCAGCATGTCTAATTCTTCGTGAATATCATGCATTGAACGACAAAATATAAAGATAAATGCATATGCATAAAAGATATATCCCCAGAAGAGTTTTAAGCTAATTTTAGTCAACCCATTGAGATAAAAGGATAAAACAACTAACAAGAACCTTGTGGGTTCCTCCACAAATGCTATGAATTGAAAGATTCTTTCAATCTTATTTACCTTTTTTTAAGACTTTGAGGTAATCCAAAAATGTTCTTGTAAAAATCTTCTTCACCTTTTTTGTTTGATAAATGACCATAATGTATAATAGTTTTTAAAAAACCATATTTGGGGCAAAAAACCAATTTGATATCCTGGGCAAAATCCGATTTGAGATCTATACTGGGGGAAAATATCAAATTTGAGATCCATATTTGGAGCAAAAATCTAATTCGAGATCTATATTCAAGGCAAAAATCTAATTTGAGATCCATATTTAGAGCAAAAATCTCATTCAAGATTCATATTCGGGTCAAAAATCCAATTCAAGATCTATATTCGAGACAAAAATCTAATTTGAAATCCATATTCAGATTAAAAATCTATATTCGGGCAAAAATCTCATTTAAGAACTATATTCGGGGCACAAATCCAATTTGAGATCCATATTTGAGGCAAAAATCCAATTTGAGATCTATATTGAGAGCAAAATTTCATATTCAAGGCAAAAATCTCATTTGAGATCCATATTCGGAGCAAAAATCCAATTTAAAATCCATATTCAGGGCAAAAATTCATGATTTTAGATATAATTTCGTAATTGGATCCATATTCGGGTAAAAAACTATAATAAACTTGTTAAAACATGTAAAATGATGTACGGATTAAATCATATGATCCAAAATGAAATAATTTGACCCATTATCCATGACTGTTCAAGTTGTCTGCACATCGTCATCAAAAGGACATTTGGAACATAGCATCTGGGTACAATCCAAACAAACATTGGGCTATGTTTGTTCTGTTCTTTTTGTTTATTTTGTCCAAACAAACCATCAAACATGACCTAAAAGGGCCATTACTTGACTTAGTCAACGGTCTCAGAGCTTTACCATAAGAGTAATTTTGTAAAGAGGCAATGATTACGCGGCGGCGCCGACTTTCTTCAACTCGCGTCTGCTTGACTTCGTCAACGATCTCTTCACATAAAGAGAGAGAGAGAGAGGTCGTCGGAGAGTGGAATCAATGGCCGGACAGTTGGAGATGAGGGCGTCGGAGGCCTTCTTCGACGACAACTTTGAGCTCGCCCGCGACCTCTACTCGCAGGCGCTCTCGCTGGATGGCGAAGACGCCAGCCTCTTAGCCAATCGGGCGCAGGCCAACATCAAGCTCGAGCGATTCACAGGTTCTCTTCTCTCTTCTTAGTTTTCTCGATTCGATTCTTCTTCTTGGCTTCGCAAATCGCCGCTCCGGCTACTCGCCGGAAGCGTGGATCTTTCCGGATTCTATTCGGTTCTTGCATGTCGTCCTACTCTGTTTTCCTCTCGTCCTTCACACGATCTGTTTGCATATTAGTAGTTCTTCGTGGTAGCTTGGAATAGAGGCGAACCAGCGAATTGTTGCATCTTGCGCTTTCTTTCTTTGTTACCGATCGCTGAGGGTAATGAGGTTCAGCTATTTATTATTATTATTTGATTTGACACTTGCCAGAAGGGAAGCTATTGTCAACTGTTTAATTTCTTTAGGGTTTTTTGCGAATTGGTCCTCGTCTTTTGCACCGTTATTGATCCTTCCGTTGCTATCCGCTAAGTTAAACATGGTCAAACGTTGACAATGGTTAGCAAATTACGAAGGAACCCCCCTCTCTCTCGCCGGAGACTTCCTCCCTGCGACCTCTTTCCCTGGCCGGAGACTTCCTATCCGCGACCTGTCTCCCTCCCCCGCGACCTCTGTCCGTCCCTCCGAACCCGGCGTCTCTCTCTCTCTCTCTCTCTCTCTCTCTCTCTCTCTCTCTCTCTCTCTCTCTCTCTCTCTCCCCGCGACTTCCCTGACTTCTCATTCTGTTTGTTGCCGAATCCTGTGTTGCAAATGGAGAGATTCTCAGTGGAGTGTTCAGATCTTGAGCCTTTGGAGTGCCCTTTTGTTGAGGCCTGTGAAATTAGACTCTTGGATGTGGGGGTTTACGTGTGAAAATATTGGGTGGTGGTTTAAATGAAGAATTAGGCTTTTGTAGGAACTATGAAGTGTCGTTCCCCTTCCTCCCCACCTGAGTGCCACCCCCTACAGTGAAGCCACCACCACCACCAACTAGAAAGCCGTTGCTGGCTTTTTTTCTTAGGCCATGAGATTAAGGTGTCCTCTGGGGTTCATATTGAATGAAGGTAATGAGAATATTAAGACCGAGTTATTCAAACGGTCTTTTTGGGCAAGTAGTGGTGGGATCATGAAGCGGAGACATTAAAGCGCTGATCTGCCCATTGAAAGAGACGTATTGAAAGGGTCCTCGTTGGGTTGAATGTAACTGCTGTGTCGGTGGAGTCATTGTGCTATGCTTGCATTTGATTCCCGTTACGGTCTAAATTCCCCAGCTTGCTTACCAATGGAAGAAGAAGCCTTTTTCTTTTTTATCACCTGATGGAACTTGGTGTTCGATTATGGTTTGCTAAGTCTGTTTTTAATGTTTCCTATTTTTTTAAATGTAAATTTTGTCTTTTTTCATCTCAGAATACACAAAACAAATTAAGTACTTGAGTGCTTTTCTCAAACCTAACCTTTTGCTCCTGCACTTACAGAAGTTTGGGTTCTGGTCACTATGAAATAAATGAACTTTTCCTCATTGTTTGCGTTAAGATTTGGCATTTTTCCCCTCAAATATCCACTTATATCTCATCAAATTGGTTCCTGATTTCAAGATTTAAGTTTAGGCAATTTGATGCGCCGATTCAATTCGATTCTGATAAAATTGTTTGAAATGCACATGGTGGGTCCATCAGAACATGACTACACTTAGATGAGGCAGTTGAGGATATTTATGACATAGGTTAGGCGCCCAAAATCATCACAAGATAATATCACTTTCATTTTCAGGTACCTTAGTTTTTTTTGCAGAACAGTCCTCTAGAAGGGTAAAACAGTCCTTTTATATACTTTTCTGCAAATCAATCCGTTTTTTTTTTGCGTGGTCATGAATGAGAGCAAAACAGTCAATTTCGCCCACTCTTTGCAAATCAGTCCTACCTTGCAAACCAATCCTGCACGAGGGTAAAACAGTCTTTTTCCACACGCTTTTTGCAAATTAATGCTTCGGTTTTTTTATGAAAGACCTCGATGAGGGCAAAGCAGAATTTTTGCTCACTTTTTGGAAACCAGTCCTTGTCTTATGGGTGTTTTGCAAATTAGTCCATGGTAAGGGCAGAACCATCAATTTGCCTGCCCTTGACAGTTTCCATTGGGTGTGAGGGACGGCTGTTAACCTGAGGAATCAATTTTCCAAGGTTGACCAAAAGGCAAGGACTAATTTGCAAAAAGCTATAAGGCAGGGACCAATTTCCTAAAAACCCAATTTTTAATTATCTCTGAGTGGGTTAGATTTAGACTTAATTAAGTGACGTTTCATTATTGATATAATTGCTGTTCTAATCAGTAAAAACTGTGAGCAGAGGCTGTTGCTGATACAAATAAGGCGATTGAGTTGGATCCTTCAATGCCTAAAGCTTACTTGCGGAAGGGGTAGGTATCAGAGTTTGATCTTCTTCTTGTTGGTAATGCTGGTTGATTGCTTATAATTCATTACTCACTGTAAATCCTCAGTGTTTCATTTATAATTGTTCTGTTGCTTGCTGAAAATAAACAAGTAAAATTGATGAAAAACTCAATGAATGTTAAGTAATTCAACTTATTGATTTTTGTCTTTGAGTCTATGCCAGTGTTATACACTGCCGGTCCCAAGCCCGGATAAAGGAGGAGGGTTGCGGTAGGCCTGTGACAGCCAGCATAAAAACTTTGTCATATCCTATGAAAATGAACCAATATGAGAATTTCGTTGGGGCGTTCCCTACTGAGCGACGCGCTGTACTCTCTAGGCCCGGAGGCAGTGATAAATGGGCAAGGGTTGCTAGGTCGTCGCCCAGAAGCGACGCGTCACACCGGCGCCCGGGTGTGGTGTCAAATAGGCAAGGGTTCCCTCACTTTGTTGGACGGGTGGGGGTAAAGAAGTTAGTCCAAGACCATAAAATTAGGTTAGCCACTTGGAACATAGGGTCTTTAACTGGTAAGTTGGTAGAGTTAGTAGATGTTATGTGTAGGAGAAAAATTAATATTTTATGTCTTCAAGAGACCAAATGGGTAGGTGAGAAAGCTAAAGTGATAAAACCTTGGGGATATAAGATTTGGTATACAGGAATAAATAGGAATAGGAATGGAGTAGGGATTGTTATGAGTCGTCAGTTTATAGATAATGTAGTTGAGGTTCGTAGGAAGGGTGATAGAATTTTACTTATTAAATTAGTATTAGGTACGGATATTATTAATATTATTAGTGTTTATGCACCTCAAGTAGGTTTAGATGATTCCATTAAGCATCAATTTTGGGAAGATTTAGATGGAGTAGTACAAGGGATATCTTATGGAGAAAAGCTTTTCATAGGCGGTGACCTTAATGGACATGTAGGCATTAGTAGGGATGGATTTGAGAGTATACATGGAGGCTATGGTATAGGAGAAAGAAATGAAAGTGGAGAAAGGATTTTAGATTTTTGTTTGTCCTATGATATGATCTTAACAAACACTTGGTTTAGGAAGAGGGAGTCTCACCTAGTAACATTTAAAAGTGGGGTTAATACGAGTCAGATAGATTTTTTCCTACTTAGAAAGAGAGATAGGGGTTGTTGCATCGATTGTAAGGTTATACCGGGAGAAAGTGTAGCTACACAACATAGAGTCTTAATTTTAGATCTTAGAATTAGACAATGCCTCAAAAGGGATAGACATAAGATAGATCCTAGAATTAAGTGGTGGGCACTGAAAGGAGCTAAACAAGGAATGTTTGTAGAACAGGTAGTTAAGGAAGTTGATTGGTGTCTCGAGGAGGATTCAGAATCAATGTGGAATAAGATAGCGGGTGGCATGAGAAAAGTGGCTAAGGAGGTATTGGGTGAGTCTAAAGGCGGTGCACCACTAGGTAAGGATACATCATGGTGGAACGAGGATGTCAAAGTAGCTATTAAGGTTAAAAGAGAGTGTTATAGAAATCTAAGTAAGAGTCGTGATAATGAGAATTTGGAGAAGTATATGATAGCAAAGAAGGAAGCTAAAAAAGTTGTTTGAAACGCGAGGGCTAAGGTATATAAGGAGGTTTATGACAAGTTGGATACCAAAGAAGGCGAGAAGGATATTTATAGGCTTGCAAAGATGAGAGATAGGAAATCGAAGGATTTGGGTATGGTTACATGTATCAAAGATGAAACACAAAGGGTTTTAGTCAAAGATGAGGAGATTAAGGAGAGATGGAAAGATTATTTTGATAAGCTATTTAATGATAGTCATGCTCAAGATCTTGGAGACATTTCCATTCCTTTTCATGAGATAAATCGTGACTTCATGCGCAAGATTCAAAAGAAAGAAATTGCAGAGGCTTTGAAGAAAATGAAATCAAGAAGGGCAGTTGGCCCAGATGGTATACCTATCGAGGCTTGGAAATGCTTGGGAGAGAAAGGTTTAGAATGGTTGACAAATCTTTTTAACTTGATTTGGCGAACAAATAAGATGCCTAATGAGTGGAGGAAGAGTACTTTGGTGCCTTTATATAAGAATAAGGGTGATATACAAGATTGCACAAACTATCGTGGTATAAAACTCATGAGTCATACTATGAAACTTTGGGAGAGGGTGATTGAGTCTAGGTTGAGGAAGGTTGTCATGATATCGAAGAATCAGTTTGGTTTTATGCCTGGAAGATCAACTATGGAAGCTATACATCTTCTTAGACAACTTATTGAAAGATATAGAAAGAGGAACAAAGATTTGCATATGGTTTTTATTGATTTAGAAAAGGCATACGATAGAGTACCTAGGGACGTTCTTTGGTGGACAATGATGAAGAAAGGTGTTTCTCTCAAGTACATTAGTATAATTAAAGATATGTATGAAGGAGTAGTAACCAATGTCCGCACTTGTGGAGGGGTGACAACCAATTTTCCGATAACGGTTGGGTTACATCAAGGATCTGCTTTAAGCCCTTTCCTATTTGCGATAGTGATGGATGAGCTTACGAGATCAATTCAAGAAAATGTACCGTGGTGTATGTTGTTTGTTGATGATATTGTTTTGATTGATGAGTTTAGAGCTGGGGTTAATGCTAAGTTAGAATTATGGAGACAGACATTGGAAGCTAGAGGTTTTAAGTTGAGTAAGAGTAAGACGGAATATATGGAATGTCGGTTTAGTAAGCAACGAAGTAGTGATGGGAGTGTAGTGAAGCTCGGTGAGCAAGAAATACCGGTGAATGATTATTTCAAATATTTGGGATCCATCATTCAAAAGTATGGAGAAATTGATGGGGATGTAAATCATAGGATAAAGGTTGGGTGGATGAAATGGAAAAGTGCAACTGGAGTGCTGTGCGATCGTAGAATGCCATTGCGGTTGAAGGAAAAGTTTTATAGGACGACTATTAGACCCGCTTTACTATATGGTTCGGAATGTTGGGCTGCCAAGAGACATCATATTCAAAAAATGAGTGTAGCTGAGATGCGGATGCTTAGATGGATGTGTGGAAATACAATAAAAGATAAGATTCGGAACGAGGAGATACGTAAGAAGGTAGGTGTTGCACCCATTGAAAATAAGATGCGAGAGAATCGTTTACGGTGGTTTGGACATATTCGGCGAAGGCCTAATGATGCTCCAGTTAGAAGGTTGGAGAAATGGGAAAATATATTAGTTAAAAGAGGTCGGGGTAGGCCTAGGAAGACTTGGATGGAGATGATAGGAAAAGATATGAATGCTTTGAACCTCACCGAGGACATGGCATTGGATAGAAATGATTGGAGGAAAAGGATTCATGTGGAAGACCCCAAATGAATTTCTTTTTTGGTTCATATCGCTGACCCCAATGGTTTTGGGATGAAGGCGTAGTTGTTGTTGTTTGTTGTAGTCTATGCCAGTGTTCTTTCAATGAATCTGTAACACAAATTGGAGAATATGTAACTATAACTGCCAATTTTATGGCGGTAGCTTCAGGTTCATGTTGCTTTCAAGACAAAATTTCTGGAATCTTGAATATGGTAAAGCAAAAGCCTTTTTGTTTTTGCTGGTTGAACGTCATGGTGGAAGCCATTTTTTTGTTCTCCTAGCTTTTAACTGTTTATGTTTCCCCTTCTCTCCTCTTTGCAAACTATATTTTCACAATTGTAGAACAATTATTTGCAGCACTTGTAACAAAGTTCTATTTGGTTCTATGGAAGTATTCAAAATAAGAATTGGTAATTTCCACTAAATATGAGGATATTGTTTCAAGCCTAGACATATTGCTGGTTTGAATATTAAGAATTTCAAGCCTTTCAACTAGGTTCCATTCGTGCAACTTGTTAGAGAATAGACAGGAAGCATTATTAGGTGTCTTTATTTTATGTTTTTCACAGCATTTGTGGGTATTTTGCTTTAAACTATTTATTGAATAGGTGAGGGTAATCATTAATACTTCATACATGTTCTTCAGTTTTTCTGTTCTTGTTCTTAAAACTAGATATGAGATCAAGGCCCTCTCTTGTGAGTGGCTGTCATGTTCCCTGTGGTGTATGGCTGTTTTCATTTTTATCTTAATACCTTTGATCTGTTCCTGAGCTATGCCTCTTGTGGCCAGTATTGCATACTTCCAACTTGAAGAGTACAAGACTGCGAAGGCCGCCCTTAAGATAGGTGCTTCATTAGATCCAAGCAACTCGAAATTCAATGATTTGATTGAGGAGTGTGACAAGCGCATTGCAGGTAACCGTACATCTCTTGTTAGTGGTTTTCAGTCATTTTCAAATGGTTGGTGAATAGGGCGGAGACAGTATATGTTTCCATTGTCTGCTGTACAAGATTTCAACCAAGCTTTGAAACAGATTGCAAGTTTTGTCGGATGAAATTATTTTTGCGTTTCCTTGCAAATTTTTACTGATTTTTGTATAATTCTAGCAACTGAGGTTTCTCTGGATGATCTCTGTTTGGGAGCTTTTCATTTGCTATAATCCCTAGTTGTTTCCATATAACGTCTCCTTGGTTTTGTCCCTATGATATTTTATATGCATAAATGGATCCTATGCTTGTAGCTATGTGGATAAATAACTTTCTAATGTGAATGGATAGTTAGATGCCTCAAATTTGCTAGAAATCTATGCAGTATCTTGTCAGGTGTACGTATCTACCTTGTTTGTAGCTTATGAAGCACTTTGTGCCATGTTTAACTTGTTTGTGGATTACAGACACCCTTAACTTCCTTTTAACATTTGTGAATTACACTAAATTAATTTTTTGATAATTACACTAATTATTTAGGAGTAAAGAAATGTAATTTTCATTTTGGAGATATGGCGAGATCACTGTAGATTGCTTTCAGCCCTTGCATGAGCTCACATTTAACAAAAATTACAGAGTTACCATGTAGTGACTCTACAGACACGCACACAATGTCCACTTTTCTTCCATTACTCTTATAGACTTTGGGAAATACCTTAGCTCGTACATTTCTGGAAATATGATAATGGGATGTTTTCTTGTTTGACTCTGCAGAAGAAATGAATGGTACTCTAAAGGCACCAGGGTCAAATAACCTTCCAGGTTCTGTTTTGCATTCACTTGGATCCACATCAGCAGGTACTGAACCTGCAAATGGAAAATATTATGCACACAGCAATGGGCATTCCAGTCTAGCAGTTCCATTGACAAAGCCAAAATACAGGTTAATATCTCAAACTTAAACCTCCATTTTTTTGTGCTTGTGTTTTGCTGGAAAACAATAAGCTTATAGTGTTCTTATATATGCAAAAAGTTTATTTTTATATTTGCTTCTTTAAGGTGGTAGTGATTTATCCCTTTAATTATTCTGCATGATGTACTGCAATATAAGGCGAGCTTTGAAATAACTCTCTTTCTTTTTCTGTGTTTGGTCACTGCCACCAGTCAACCATTGAGAGAAGCTGCAACCTTTCTTAAGTTTGATTCTGCTGCTGCATCTTTTCCCAACATGTGGTGTTGTTTTCTGGTCTGATTTTGCAATATTCTTGCAAGTTGTAACTTAGAATGATATTGTTTTGCAGGCATGAATTTTACCAGAAACCGAATGAAGTAGTTTTGACCATTTTTGCCAAGGGAATACCTGCACAAAATGTTTCTGTTGAATTTGGAGAACAGATGGTGTGCTACTTTTTTAGTTTGGTTCAATGTAAATTCTTCTTGGTGTTTGCTTCTTCCTGTACTTATATTAATGTGTTTCTGTTTTCTTTCAGCTACATGTTGCCATTGATATTCCTGGCGAAGACATGTTCTACTTTCAACAGCGTTTATTTGCAAAGGTGACAGTTTTTTTTTTGTAATCCATTTTATGCATTTACAAGTGGTTGCTGATTAATAGATCATCACCCCATGGTTGTAATTATGGTTGGGCAATGGGCCAGGCCTGAGCCACCTGTTTGAGGCCGAACCTGGCCTGATGCTTAGGCCCAGCCTGTGCCTTTCCCATATATAAAAGGTCTGGCCAGGCCTGGCCCAGCTTGTTGATGGGGTCAGGTTTGACCAGTTCTGGACCCTCAAAGGGCTGATTGACTGGTCCAAAAATGGTGCCTGGCTGATACATTGCACAACCTAGCTGTAATTGAAAGATATGCTCTCTCTCTCTCTCTCTCTCTCTCTCTCTCTCTTGCATACACACACACACTCATGTGATCATATAATTATCTATTTTCTTGCTTCAGCGTTCTTTCTTCTTATTACTGCTACTAGAGGGAACTTTATATTCCATTTTTCTCATGCACTTAAGTAATGTAACGATGTAAGTATAGTGAAAATGGCATGTATTTTGCATAGGAATTACCATTCCACTAATTTTTTGAATATGTGACAATATTCTCCTGGTATTGTGGGAAAACACATTGCATTTTAAGTTTTCTATGATGTCAAGGTCTTTTTGTCTTTTCCTGGACAAGTAACGTACGACTTGTTTACTGTGTGTCCTTGTACAAAGGGCATTTTTGCTCCAATGTTAATGTCCATATAATATCACTGCATCTGGAACTTGAAATATGTATTTATTTTCCTCATCTCCTGAAGCTTGAAGATTAAATTGTTTATTGCTTTTGGTACTTCTTTTCTAACCCCACCTTTAGGTTCACTAGTTCAATTGAATGGTTAATAGCATCCAAATCAAAATTTAAAAAGATAATGGTGGTGCCTTAATCTCCCCCCTCCTCCCCCACCAAAAAAAAAAAAGAAACCAACTTCAAGATTAGGATCGTGCCTAAATGTTAGCCTTTGAAACTCAGGAGACATCATCTTCAAGTGGGTTTGGGTGTATATCCATCTGCATACTATAAGCAGTTAGTGGTTGCTTCATTACCAGTTCTATGATAGTCTTGTTCTCCATTGGTTTTGTACTATTTATATATATTTCTAAACATTAGGTGGAGGCAATTGGAAGAAACACTAATTGCTTTTTGACATTTTAGGTTTTCTTGCAGGCCCTTGCTCAAATGTGCTGTCCTTGCTTCTTTTCTCGAGTTGGAACTATGATATGAGTGTATGCCAGATGCCTAGGTCATGGTCTGACTTTTATCTGTACTTGTTTTGTGTCTGAGCAGATTATTCATCAAAAGTGCAGATATGAAGTATTGTCTACAAAAATTGAAATCCGGCTTTTTAAAGCTGAATCTATTAATTGGGCTTCTTTGGAATATAAGGGAACGGTGTCTACTCTGCAAGGGTTCAATTCACCATCAGGTAATCTGTGCCCTATATGAGTTTCAAATGTCATGGGATTTGTCCTATTAATGATAGCAGTATCATGTCTTTATCTTGACTGGCCTGAGTTTCTAGAGACAAATTCAAGTGGAATGACTTGCCAAAGATTAACATTTTTGGGAATTGGTTAATCGCTACCCTCTGCATCCTACATTAATTTGTAGCTTGGCTAGTTAGATTAACCTTGATTATATCTCATCTAGTCATGGTTTAAAGATACAATGATTTGTAAAGTTGATCTGAGATGACTTGATTGTCTATAAGACAACATGCACAGTTTGGCAAGCTAAGTTTTTTATGTGGTATGCTGCTTAATGCTTATGTCCTTTAGATCCAAATAGGGTACGCATGTAGTTGGGGAGGACAATGAACATTTTTCCTTTGAACATTCCCTTGCACTTTTATTAGGATTGTGCTTCAAATTGTACTAAAGCTACTGCTTTTATGATGTAAATGACAATTTGGCAAGATTCATTTTCACGTTCAGGCTCTGTTTGGGAACAAAGTGTTGGAGGATGTTAGGGAGTTGGGGTAATCTAATTCCTGGAACTGACAATATCTCTATCCCATTTTTTGAGTGCATAAACAAAGAAACAAAATCTTAAACTATCCCTTCAGCTTCCCAAATGTCACCCTTCTTATAAGCAGCCACTTTGGGAGGATTTTGAACCAGCTCCATCCCAACTTCACAACTCCTACCCCCAGCTGCCAGTTCACAAACGGAGCCTATTCACTAGTTTACTGTTTTAGGTGCCATTTTGCATTTTGCCTCTCATTTCAGCTGAAACTATCCATGTCTGCGGATAGTGATGAACACAACTGACTGGGACAAGCTGGTAGCTAACATGTTATTTCTGCTGATCAGATTCAAGATCTCTGAGGCCCGCATATCCATCATCCAAAAGCAAGGGAATTGATTGGGATAAGCTGGAAGCTGAAGTTAAGAGAGAGGTGCATTTTCAAGATTATTTCAACTTTCAGAATGATTTTTTCTTTTCTTTGTGTATGCCAATTGATTGATAAGAGAGAATAAATGAACCTTGTGTCAAGTTATTCACCTATGATTGATGAGAGAGAACGAGTGAACATTGTGTCATCGTTCAAGATGTGACAGTTATATGTTGTTTAATGATGACATTGCTCAAATTTCTTTCAGGAAAAAGATGAGAAGTTAGAAGGAGATGCTGCGTTAAACAAGTTATTCCATGATATATATCAGAATGCTGATGAGGATACCAGACGAGCAATGAGAAAATCCTTTGTAAGATCTTACTTTAACCTTTAGAGTTCATATTGATCCCAGATAAACGGTGTTACAATTGGAATCTGTGGTTATTAATGTTATTTTATTCTGCTCATTTGTGGGCTAGACATAATTTTATGATCAAATCCACTGTTTAATGGTTTTTCTTTTCTTTTCTTTTCCTTTTTTCCTTTCGAGCAGGTGGAATCAAATGGGACAGTGCTATCGACAAACTGGAAGGATGTTGGCTCGAAGAAGGTAGAGGGCAGCCCTCCTGATGGTATGGTGATGAAGAAATGGGAATATTAATGACCTATTGCCTGCACCTGTTTGCCATATGTTGAGTTCATATGGTGACTTTATTAATTTTTGCTTATTTTTCATGTGATGGTTTGTTAGACAAGTGACTGTTGTGCCGAAAGTGTTATTTTTTTGTCCTCCTGATGGGAATGTTAGTAGTTATTTTTCGTTAGTGGGAATGCCCATTATTTTAGCTGTTTGTGGCCTAATGTAGAACATCCTCATTGCTATTTAATGTTAATATGGGAATGAAAACAGTTTAATTGTTGTCAATATGTTTTAAACTTAAACAGTTGTGCATTGCACTTTAGTTAGTTTCATTTCACTCAACACACGTAATGTCTCGGCTTTCCCTGAAGTTGCTGTAGTTTTTTCATTGGAAAGGGCTTGGAAAACTTTTGCACTTTCAAAATTTTCACCATTGGATTTGTGAATGCCTCTGCTCTTAGAAAAAGAATTTGCAAGTTCTGCTTCCTGTGCCCCCAAAACAAATGGGTTCCTGTTGCATTTTTCCCGTGTTGGAATTGGACATTCTTGGGAGCAAGTAGATAGAAGGGATACAGCAAGAAGATTCACTCGCCGCAACAGACGGCAAAGGGTGAATTACATGAGATAATGTGGTTCAAGCTGGGAAAAAATGTACTCTGAGCAAAATGCTGTCACCTTCCTAGGATTTTGGCTTCATTGGTGCTTGGTGTAATTGAAGAGCATGGAACGTTTTCTAGTCTTTCCTACTATGAACCGATGTCATCTCGTGTCTTTCATTTTGGGTTTTTCTAAGTTGAAAATGCACCACAATTGAAAACGATCCTGTTTATTGCATAATTAAATTACAATTTTGTCTTAATCTAGTTCATACCAAGTAATCCCATTAATGAGTTCGGGTAAGATAGCTGGACCACCTACAGTGGTATGATCTTAACCAAGGGATCTTGGGTTTATGAAACTTAGGGTGAGTTTGATTGCCGTAGAACTCTGTGTTTGTTTCATTCTCATGGAAGGAAGAGGCTTTTCATGAGAATGGAAACAAATTTCTAAAAAAATCCTACCAGTTCAACCTTCTCATGAAAATGCTTAGGTGGTGAGAAGTTTTGGGGTCCACTTGTGCCAGCATGACACTTTTCTAACATAATGATTTGATGTTTGTTTCACTCATGACTGAAAAGGAAGGGAAAAATATGTCAGCTCAACAATTTCTTGTGAAATTTGCATGAAACAAACATGCAGATTAAGGCATGACCCCTTGCCTAGATCCAACCTCCATTCAAATGGGTTAGATCCTTGTTTTAGGCCAAAACTCCCCAAATCTACAATGGTGGGGGGTCATACTAGAGATCCTCAGGTCTCATGTCTGAGGATCTCTGATCAAGATCCCTCGAATCTGAGATCCAAGGTATTTGAACGCACCCTGAGGCAATCGGGTTTGAATCCCACTCATATCTTCTTCAAACCCACCATCTTGGAACATGTATAGTTAATCATTTTCATCTATCGCCTATAGGGATGGCAGTGGACTGGGGCGGAGGTAGGGGACAAGGTCTCCACCCCCGCCCGTCTCAAAATTCTGCCCTCCATCCCCCCCCCCCCCCCCCCCCCCCCCCCTTCATCTCCAGACAGGTTTTGATTTTAACCTCCATCCCCGTTTTATGGCCTCCATCCTCTATCCAAACGGGGCAAGGCGGGGCCCCGTTTCTATCAGGTCCAATGTCATCCCTAAAGGTATTTTAGTTATTTTACTGACAGGGATCAGGGCGGGGCAGGAAAAAGTGTAAGTCCATTTCCGCCTTCATCTCCACCCGAGTTTTTATTTTAACCTCAATCCCCGTATCATGTCCTTCATTCCCTATCCAAACATGGCAAGGCGGGGTGGGGCGGGGCTTCGTTTTCCCCCGATCCACTGCCATCCCTAATAGCCTACACCCTGAAGGGTCTTTCTTTTGCACCATTAGCATCATCAGTATTTCATATATCATGTTCATGCTTATAAAGGCTTTTAGCTCTTTTCGTAGAAATATTTCTTTTCAACATATATATACCTTGGGCATGTTTCTTTTTTTTCTTTTTCTTTTTATGATTAAAAAAACCCCTGACCAAAATTGGGCCGCTTAATGGGCCCTTTTCCCTGCAAGGTAAAACTCGGTGTTGAGGACACAACCATCCAGCCTTACATGCCCCAACCACGCAGAACACATCTGTCAGAATTTTGAAAAAAAAATACCAAAAATTTTTCATTGAGTAGGTTGGCATATTTTTTAGTGGATAGGTTTTCATTTTCCTATATATATATATAAAATAGATAGATAGATATAGAGAGAGAGAATCACATTTTTCAAATGGGCAAAGATTTACAAAACCGTCACAAAGGAGATGCATATTATCCACCAAGTCACAGAGACCCGCCCTTTTGGTGGGGTATCCCTGGTGATACGAGCAGACACGGACATAAGACGTACCAACAAAATTTTAATATTATTTTATTAGTTTTTAATGTTTTAAAGTTGCATTTTAAACACTAAAATATCTAATGATTAAAAAATAAAAAATTGTGTCCTGAATTAAAAAAAAAAAAGAACTTGGCAAGTCGAACCCGCGCCATGCGTCCTCGTATTGCAAATAAACCCAATACAACAAAGCCCACCCAAAAAATACCCAAGACGATCACATGTGGTCAGCTGGCCAAGACCAACTTAGTTTGGAGTGGGTCGTGGAGAATGTATCAAAACTCGGCCTCCCACGTTGCAACAATGATAGATGTAGGCCAGTCATCTTTAGTGTAATAGCCACTTCTGCAATGTCACAGTGACACGTCAAAAATAAGCTTGTATCACCAATGACACGTTCGAAGGCGAGACATGTCCCAAAACGTGTTTCACTTCGTCAAGCTGTTAACTGGGACTGATTTTTTTAACCAAAACTGACCCTTTAGAAAAGTATGTTTTGTTATGAGGGATTCTTGACTGGTGATGTATATATATATATATATATATATATATATATATATATATATATATATATATATATATATATATATATATATATATATATATATATATATATATATATATATGACATCATCATTAATTTTTTTATTAGTCCCATCACGAAAGAGAGAGAGAGAGTTACTTTCATCACTTAAAAATTTAAAAAATGCTCTTGTAAATGGATAATGTAAAATATTTTATTAAATGTAATGTATTAAAACAAAACTGTCTTTTAGAAAGAATTAATATAAAGCACAAAAAGTCTTATTAAAATTTAAATAAACGATACAAAATATTTTATATTAATAAAAAAAACCTTATATATATATATATATATATATATATATATATATATATATATATATATGTGTGTGTGTGTGTGTGTGTGTGTTGTGTGTGTCGACATGTCATACTTTTTAAAAAATTGTCGAATCTGTGTCACACATGCACTTATCTTTGTGACAGCACTTATGATTGAATCAACAACCATTGAACTCTATAATCAAGTGGCAACTGAAAAACTAAAAGGAAACCTGCCCAAAATTGTTCATCATAGGGATGGTCCAAATAGGGGTTGCCAATGGGCCGGGTACCTGACCCATTCGAACCCATCCAAATAACAAATTGTCAAGGTTTGAGTTTGACCAGGTCACAAAAGTAATCCAATCTTGATCTGTTTATTTGTACTAAAAATACATATAAAAGACTTTGGTCGGGTCAGGTACCTTGAAAAAAAAAATCTAGGCTGGGTTGGGTACCTGGTAATAATCATAACCCAAACTAGGCCCACATATTGCTCGGGTCGGGTTCAGGCTGACAAGAATATTTTTTGGGTCAGAACTTTTTATGCTCATACCCGAAAATTTGAGTTCAAGTCAGGTCAGGTGCCCGACACAAACCGGATTCCTTAACAGCCCTAGGCCCAAACTTGAATGATAATTCGATCATTAGATTCCAATCTCAAAAGCAATCAGTCAAAATGAATTTCAAAATAAACGCTATCTTTTCAAAGTCAGGCTTGATTTTTTTTTTTCAAAAAGTTTTTTTTTTTAAATCTGATTTTCATCGAGATCCTTTTTTACCTGTCCGTGAATTGGGAAAGTTTTCCCATCACGATCCACTTTCAGATAGCAGTCCTTGTAAATAACCAAAGTGAAAATGAAAAAAAAAAATCAAAAGCAAAAATCTATAAAAATGGAAAATCTTAAAAAAAAAAATTTTTTGCATCCCATTGCGGTTGCAATGTGGAGAAAAGTCGATAAACTGGAAGATCACAAAGACAAATCCAGGAAAATCTCATGAAAAGTGAAAAATCCAGGAATCCAAGAAGTATCCAAAACTTCTTGAAAATTTTGGATTGACCTTCCTTTTCTCTCATCATGGACACTTCCAAAGCAAGAATCCAAACAACAACAACAACAAACAACAAAAACTAACCCTTCATCCCAAAACAATTGGGGTCAGCGATATGAACCAAAAAGAAATTCATTTTGGGTCTTCCACATGAATCCTTTTCCTCCAATCATTTCTATCCAACGCCATGTCCTCGGTGAGGTTCAAAGCATTCATATCCTTTCCTATCATCTCCATCCAAGTCTTCCTAGGCCTACCCCGACCTCTTTTAACTAATATATTTTCCCATTTCTCCAACCTTCTAACTGGAGCATCATTAGGCCTTCGCCGAATATGTCCAAACCACCGTAAACGATTCTCTCGCATCTTATTTTCAATGGGTGCAACACCTACCTTCTTACGTATCTCTTCGTTCCGAATCTTATCTTTTATTGTATTTCCACACATCCATCTAAGCATCCGCATCTCAGCTACACTCATTTTTTGAATATGATGTCTCTTGGCAGCCCAACATTCCGTACCATATAGTAAAGCGGGTCTAATAGTCGTCCTATAAAACTTTCCCTTCAACCGCAATGGCATTCTACGATCGCACAGCACTCCAGTAGCACTTTTCCATTTCATCCACCCAACCTTTATCCTATGATTTACATCTCCATCAATTTCTCCATACTTTTGAATGGTGGATCCCAAATATTTGAAATAATCATTCACCGGTATATCTTGCTCACCAAGCTTCACTACACTCCCATCACTACTTCGTTGCTTACTAAACCGACATTCCATATATTCAGTCTTACTCTTACTCAACTTAAAACCTCTAGCTTCCAATGTCTGTCTCCATAATTCTAACTTAGCATTAACCCCAGCTCTAGACTCATCAATCAAAACAATATCATCAGCAAACAACATACACCACGGTACATTTTCTTGAATTGATCTCGTAAGTTCATCCATCACTATCGCAAATAGGAAAGGGCTTAAAGCAGATCCTTGATGTAACCCAACCGTTATCGGAAAATTGGTTGTCACCCCTCCACAAGTGCGGACATTGGTTACTACTCCTTCATACATATCTTTAATTATACTAATGTACTTGAGAGAAACACCTTTCTTCATCATTGTCCACCAAAGAACGTCCCTAGGTACTCTATCGTATGCCTTTTCTAAATCAATAAAAACCATATGCAAATCTTTGTTCCTCTTTCTATATCTTTCAATAAGTTGTCTAAGAAGATGTATAGCTTCCATAGTTGATCTTCCAGGCATAAAACCAAACTGATTCTTCGATATCATGACAACCTTCCTCAACCTAGACTCAATCACCCTCTCCCAAAGTTTCATAGTATGACTCATGAGTTTTATACCACGATAGTTTGTGCAATCTTGTATATCACCCTTATTCTTATATAAAGGCACCAAAGTACTCTTCCTCCACTCATTAGGCATCTTATTTGTTCGCCAAATCAAGTTAAAAAGATTTGTCAACCATTCTAAACCTTTCTCTCCCAAGCATTTCCAAGCCTCGATAGGTATACCATCTGGGCCAACTGCCCTTCTTGATTTCATTTTCTTCAAAGCCTCTGCAATTTCTTTCTTTTGAATCTTGCGCATGAAGTCACGATTTATCTCATGAAAAGGAATGGAAATGTCTCCAAGATCTTGAGCATGACTATCATTAAATAGCTTATCAAAATAATCTTTCCATCTCTCCTTAATCTCCTCATCTTTGACTAAAACCCTTTGTGTTTCATCTTTGATACATGTAACCATACCCAAATCCTTCGATTTCCTATCTCTCATCTTTGCAAGCCTATAAATATCCTTCTCGCCTTCTTTGGTATCCAACTTGTCATAAACCTCCTTATATACCTTAGCCCTCGCGTTTCAAACAACTTTTTTAGCTTCCTTCTTTGCTATCATATACTTCTCCAAATTCTCATTATCACGACTCTTACTTAGATTTCTATAACACTCTCTTTTAACCTTAATAGCTACTTTGACATCCTCGTTCCAAAGCAAGAATCCAAAAGGGGGTAAAAATCATCAAAGAAAATCCCTAAAATCTAATACTGCAAATGTATCAGATATGGCCGGATATCTGATCCGAGTCCGACATAATTTTTCGGATATGGGTTCTTTAAGTGAAATCTGAACGTAGATTTGGATTGGATTTGAATCTGTTCAATTGGATCACTTTCAGATTCGGTTCGGATTTAGATCAGCATTTTAAGTCGATCTGGAGTTTAGCCGAATCAAAATCCAACGCAAATGTGATTTTTACATGTAAAAAAACTTGTTTTGTTCTATTTCTTTCTGGATCCAGCAGTTTAAGTGGATTTTGTATTCGATTCAATCTAACCTCCTTGGATCTGATTCAGATTCAGATCTATTGTTGGTTTTCCAATTCAGATTCGGATCTGGTAGGATCCAACCTGAATCCAACTCGTTTGCACCCCTACTAAAATCCCCAAAATCATGAGAAAAATTTCCAGAATCATTCCAAGATTATGATGAAAACCATGAAAAAAAAATCTATAAAACTTGGAAAGTCTTCAAAAACATTGAAATTCAAATCTCCTAGTCGTGATAAAAAAAATAAAAAAACAAAAAATTCCAAAAAAAAACCCCAATAACACCAAAAGAATCATGAAAACATCTTCCGAAAAACAAAAACAAAAAAATCAAAAAATCATATAGGAGACTCTCTCTCTAAAAAGAAAATTGTGCCTTCATGAACATGTCTATGGGCTTTGACTCTTTGAGCAAGCCATATCATTCAACAAACATGTTTTTTGTCGGGTTGTCCTTTAGACAAAACCCTTTCGCTTTCAAGTCTCAAAAATATGATATTTGTCTACTACGTTTCCTTTGCTATCGGGGCTTGATATGTCATGAAGTAGAGAAGACGGCACAAAAATCCCAACATCATGACTGGCCAAACCCGGTTTCACATTGGATGAGTGCTAAGAACCCTCGTAAGAAACAAGTTGCTAACCTTGTCTTGGTATCATCTTGTTCAGACATGTCTAGCCAGACCCCAGTTCACAGCAAGATTAGCACTCATGTAAGTTCGCATTCATCTACTCAAAACTAAAAACAACAAAAATCTTGGTCTTTGGATTCTTCTCTTGAGATAATTTCCAGCTTTTTGTGGATCAAATTTTAGGTGAGCCTTTATTAGTTATCAATCGAGGTACACTCATAACAAAGAGTGGCATCTATATACACCCTTTTTTTTTGTTTCTCAACAAACTGTTTGCTGGCCTCGACACCAAGTCGCACAGTTGGGTGAAATCTAAGGGGATTCAAACGCACCACAAGGTAACCCTCTTGAGTGGAAAAAAAGGGTTTGAATCCCACTCATGTCTTCTTCAAACCCACCATCTATAAACATGTAATTAATCATCTTCATCAGACGCATTGGAGATTTTCCTCTTGAACCATCACTCTTCCATATATCATGCTTGTGTTTTTCTTTATGACTTTCTTAGTTGCTTGCACTCAGTCTGCGTTTATAAATGCTTTACAAACAGTGAATACGAGATATCATAATATCTTGTTATCAAACAAGCTATACTAAGTATATCGCTAGAGCAACTCTAATTAGTTATACGGTTTACCACCATTAACTTTTACGTCATTTTAGTGCTTTTGGCAGCCGTATTTGTTTCCAACTAAAACATATACATCCTGGGCATGTTTCTATCTCATTTTGACATGCCCACATTCAGAAAGTTTTGTTGCGATTAACTTTCTGTTAACAGACGTTAAATAGAAAACAAAGAAATTTAACCAAAATTCAAGGCAGTCTCATCACCGTAAATGTGCCAGAGAGAGAGAGAGAGAGAGAGAGAGAGAGTCACAATTTTCAAATGGGCAAGGATTTACAAAGCTACAATTAGTGCAGAAAACGCACCAACAAAGGAGATGCAGGTTATCTACAACTAGACACTACCAAATAACCCTATACAATAAAGCTCTTCAGAGAATACCCAAAACAATCACATGCGGTCAGCCCCTCTGTAGTTTGGAGTGGTTACGGAAAATATATCAAACTTGGCCTCCCATGCACGTGCGAACAATGACAGATATAGGCCAATCATCTTCAGTGCAACTGCTACTGATTGAACCAACCACTACTGAATTCTATAATGAAATGGTTACTGGAAAACTAAAAGAAAACAAAGGCCAAAATTGCTCATCATGGAGATGGTCCAAGCTAGCCAGGCAATACTTGTGTTCATTCTGCAGTATTTCCAGTCCATGCATGAGTTTGAGACCTGTGGGCACTGAGATTATTTGCGATTAGAAAAGGCAGATGTGATGCCCCAGTGGATGGAACCACAGATGATCTTGGCTGAGCTTGTTGGGCATGTTGCTGAGTCAAATATTGGCTTTGAACATGTTGCTGAGTCAGATATTGGCTTACAACACTAGGATTGACCCGACCACCAGCCAAATTCATGTTGCTTATGTCTATGCTTCCTCTCATCCGCTTAGCAGGCCTCCAATTCTGTTCAGAAGTCATACCAACTGAAGTTTCAGACCGAGGTATTGGTGCAACAGGGTTGTTCCACCTCTGATCAGTAGTCAGTCTTGCATTTTCAGCACTTCTAGGAATTGACAATCCTGAGGATAGTGATGGCCTGGTCAAATGAGATGAAGGCACCACATTTTGTGTCAAAAGACTTTGTTGGTTTGCAGTAGGAACCGTTGCCAAAGGTGGACCAGCAGTTGTGCCGAGGACACTAGGCTGTAGGGGTAGCTGAATAGGGAATGATGGATGTGAGGGGACTTGTCGAACAATACTTTCAGATTGAATACTTGTTTGAGGAATCCTCATGTTAGGATTATGCTGATAATGCAAGCTTTGTTGGTCCTGGATGGCGCTGGCTTGAGTAATTCGAGCTCTCATTCTTTGCTGGTCCAGGGAATTCCCTAAACCAGCTTGGCTCATGGCTGGAAGGCCAATGATAGATTGAAAGGGTTGGTTTGGATGATGCTGTCCTTCCTGATGGTATCATTACATAGAGGTACTGTTAAAAAAGAAAAAAAATGCAAAACAGGTTTTTGGCTATAAAGAGAAATGCTCAATGTTCAGCACAACAGGTATCATAACAACTATACACAAAATTCAGAGCGAAAATTCATTTCTTTGTTATGAAGTGAAAGATGTTATCCAGAGAAAAATTTCCAAAATGATGAAATGTCCAGATATTGATGCAAAATGATCTAAATAAACAAAATAGTCCAACCTGCACATAACTCAGCACAATGAACCACAACCACGACATATACTAAGAGTTTGGTCCATTACCACCTGCAGGCCAATCATCATATTACTTGCAGATGTAGCCTGTCGATGATGTTACCACTAAGTATGGATATCACATTGTAATTTGCAGTTGCAAGGATTGCAATAATAAATATCTATTATCAAAAATATAGAAAAAACCCTAGCTTCATATTAATTTATGAGGCTAATATAAATTATGAAGGAATGATAAATTTTTTGTAATTTTCGTGCAACTTATTGCAGCTTTTGAGATTTCCCCAAGTATTCTCATAAAATTTGTGATGAGCAAGCTCGCGCCAATAACTGGAAGCCATATGGTAGATCTATAGTTCTAACTATTATAAGACAATGAAAAGAAGTCGTCAATCATATCTGGGTTGGGTTTGGATCTCAGATCCAGACCCAACTCAAATTCATTATGTCACATGCTCATTAATAGCTCACTTGTATTTTAGTCTATTGTGTAGAGGGTATTTTAGTACCTTAATATTTGTATTACAAATACTTAAAGAAAAACCTAATACGCAGATCCCTATTGAGGGTTTTTCAGCAGCATACGCTCTCCCCTCCATTCTCTCTCTATTCTTGTGGCTGAACCTCAGAACCTTCAATCTCTAACATGGTATCAGAGCCACTGGTTCAACATTGAAGTTCGTGATCTCCTTGGTTCATCAAAATCTAATTTCTCGTCCTCTTCTAAGGTATCTTTCTATTCCATCTCAAATCCCCTTCCTGTATTCTTTCTTCTTACCGATTCTATCAACTCCTTTTTCATTTCTTAGTTTTAAATTCAACCTTGGATTGGTTAGACGTGCTTTCTTTTCTTTCCTTCGATTATTTGTTCTCCTCTTCACTGTCTTTCTATTCTGAACGTGATCTTTCACAAACAAGATTCTGGATAACCGCATAAGATCAGTTCTGATCTAGGCATGATTTCAAAATTGAAAGGATCACGTCAAAGCTTTCTTTTTCTGATTTCCAAAATAGATGCAAAGCCAAACTTTGATCTGGGCATAATCACCTCTTCCTTTTAATTAATTGTAATTCTCTTTACTGATCAATCTCTTGAATCTATTTTGTCTTTCCTCCTAATTTAGAAAAAACATGTCATTTTCAAAGTGGCTAGCTCGATACTGATTGAGTCTTATTCGAAACAGATTTTACAGCAAAATCTGTTTTACTGCTTCTGGTCTGCAAATTGTTCAGATTTAAAAAAAAAGGTGAAGTAGAATTTATTTGGAATCTAATTTCTGTTCTGAATTTCTTTTGAGTTAGATTTTTACTTGCCACCTTGTTCTAAAATCATCTTTCTCCTTTGTTTCTCATTTCTTTTCTGAATTTCTTTTGAATCTAATAGTCTTCATTTTCGATTTCGATATTCTTCATCTCTTGAGTATGGATTCATTTCCTCCTCAATCTGGTCTTTCTTCAAGCTTCCTTAGTCAACTCATGTCTGAGAAACTGAACAACTCCAATTTCCTAAGCTGGAAGAGACAAATTATTTCGTTCATAAGAAATCAGGATCTTTCCGGACATCTGAATGGCTCTATCCCAGTTCCCCCAGAGTTCATACCACAAGAAAACAAGAATGGTAAGGGAGACTCTTCTATTACATATATCAGAAATCCAAAATATATATCCTGGATGAAGCGAGATCAGGCGTTTGTGGCCTATATCACTTCTACTCTGTCGCAAGAAGTGTTTGTGGCAATTCCAGATGACTTCTCCGCTATGCAGTTATGGCACTGACTGGTTCAAACATATTCTCAAGTTTCTCAGACCTGAATACTATTTTTAAAGGAGTTTCAAATGTTGAAAAAGGATTCTATGACTATTATGGAATACTTGAATAAAATGAAGACTATTACAGATCAGTTAGCCATCGTGGGGTGTGCAGTTAGTGACAAGGATATGGTGCATCAAACTTTGAGTGGGTTGGGACCCGATTACCATATGATAGTTACTTCCTTGTTATGTTTACTAGATTTACCTACATTTGAAGATCTTCGTGCCAAACTTTTTCAGTATGAGACGACTTTGAAGGGATTTTCTGAAGAGACACATATTTCCATTGGAGCACAAAACGTGCTTGCCACAGAGTATGGGCGAGGACATGGTAGGTATGATTTTAGAGAGAAGGGTGGTCAAGGAAGGAATGAACAAGGAAGTCGTGGCATATTACCTACACCCAACATTCCTCCCAATTCGCAGAGACAAAGGACGATACCCACTTGTTTTTTATGCAACAAAAGAGGGCACATCAAAGTTAATTGTTGGTTCAACCCCCAAAACAGAGGAAAGCAATTAGAGATAAGAAAGAGGATAGATAGTTTGAGGAACAGTGGAGAAGTCAAGGAGTTGTTATTGTCCGCCTTAGCTGAATTAAACTTAAAACAGAATGATCAGGTCACTTGGTATGTTGACTCAGGTGCAGCCACTCATGTTACTGGTGATGCAGGTAAGCTCCTAACTTTTGTTCCTTATGTTGGTATAAATAGTATAGTCACTGGAGATGGATCTCACCACCTCATTTGTCACATTGGAAACTCTGTTATTCCTATGTCAAAATCCTCGCTCACTCATTCGAATGTCATTCATGCCCCTAACATCAAGAAAAATATTATTTATTTTTCTAAGCTTATTGATGATATTAATGCTTCAGTTGAGTTTACTTCCTTTTCTGTTCATGTCAAGGACCTTCACATGAGGGAAACGTTCGCTGAAGGAAAACGACAAGGCAATATGTATGTCTTCCAAGAGAATCCTTCTACTCGTGTTCGGCCTGTTGGTTCCACCTTAAAGCTCACCTCACCTTCCTCTTCAGTACTTCCTAAGAGTGTCTTTAGTCTTTCCGAATGTATTGAGCCAAATCTTTGGCATGGTCGTCTGAGTCATTGTAGTGGTCATTTTATTGAAAAGCTTGTTTCAAACAATCTTATTCCCAAGTCAAGTTTAGGTTTAAGTGTTGATAATAAAAAATGTTCTAGCTGTCTTCAGTGTAAGAGTCATGTTCTTTCATTTCATTCTATTAATAAAAGAGCTTCAAGACCGTTTGAAATTATATGTTCTGATATTTGGGGTCCTGCCCTAGTTTCCTCTATGTCTAGAATTAGATAATATCTCATATTCGTTGATAGCTATTCTCGCTTCATATGGATCTTCTTTATGAAATGCAAATCTAAAACTTTCAAGTTATTTCAGAATTTTCATTCCTTTGTTAAGAATCAATTCTCTGAAAATATTCTTACGTAGGGGGTAAATTCTCCTCAAATGATTTTATTAATTTTCATCAAACTAATGAAATAAGTAGGCGGGTGTCTTGCCCTCATACACCCCAACAGAATGAGATTGCCGAACGGAAGCATTGCCATATTGTCGAGAGTACTATGAGTATGATGCATGATAGTAATCTCCCAGTTACCTTCTGGGCAAAAGCCTTTCATTCAACAATACGTGTCATAAACCGATTGCCCATGAATATCTTGAAAGATAAATCACCCTAATTTTTCTTGTATGACGTTCATTCAAATTATCATGATTTGCGTGTATTCGACTGTGGATGTTATGTTCATGTTGACAGTTCAATACGGCACAAGTTTCAGGATGAGGCCTTTAAGTGCAGATTTATGAGATATGCTCATGATTAGGGTGGCAAAACCTGACACGACCCGCCAACCCGCCTCTTAGGCGGGTTCGAGTTGGGTAAAAACGAACCCGTTTAATAAACGGGTCGACCCGCCTAACCCGTTTATTAAACGGGTCGGGTTCGTGTTAGGGGTATGCCAGCCCGCCAACCCGGCTGACCCGTTTAATAAACGGGTTAGGCGGGCGGGTCAACCCGCCGACCCGCCAACCCTACCCACCAACCCGACCCGCCAACTTGACCCGCTAACCAGCCAACCCGTTTACCCGACCCAACCAGTTTATTAAGCGGGTTGGCGGGTCATGTCGGGTTACCCGTTTAATAAACAGGTCGGGTTCGGATTGAGGTATGCTGACCTGCCAACCCAACCCGATTGCCACCCCTACTCATGATTATAAAAGGTACAGATGTTATGATCCCGGGAGTAAGCGCATCAAAATATCCAAGAATGTTGTCTTTGATGAATTAAACTTTGATCATAATGTTAACACTCATTCTGAATTTGAGGTTTATCATCCCTGGTTGAACTCTGATCTCTTTTCTAGTACTGATGATATTTGTTCTTCAAAATGTGATCAAAAGAATGATGGAAATATCATGCCTGATGTCACACAAAGGACTCAGGATAGCGTGGAATCAGAACCACTCTTGCCTCCCGAAAGGTATAAAGGCATTGTTTACTCTCGACGAGAGAATGAGGCTTCTTCTATCTCTAATCAGGAGATGAACTCTTCTTTTGTTTTTGTTCCATCTTCTGCTCCCAGAAGATCTGCTCGACATTCGATTAAAAGGTGGGTTAGTTATGAGAATTTCACGATGGACATCCAACTCTTTTTAACCTTTTTAGGTAAGAAAGATCAACCCACAACATTTTATCAAACAACAAATTCTAAAAGATGGATTGAAGTTATGAATAAAGAAATGGAGGCGCTTCATGAATGTGGTACTTGGGATATTGTTCTCATACCACAAGATAAAAATGTTGGATTAAAGTGGGTGTATAAGATAAAGTACAAGTCAAATGGTACTATTGAGCGATATAAAGTTAGACTGGTTGCAAAAGGCTTCACACAGAAGCAAAGACAAGACTATGATGAGATTGAAAAAATGGGCACTATTAGAATTATATTATCATTAGTTGAGCAACAGTGGACTCTTAGTCAACTGGATGTCAAAAATGTGTTTCTATATGGAAATCTAAAAGAGGAAGTATACATGGAGCAACCCACTGGATATGCAGAAGGAAACTCCAAAGAATATGTGTGTAGGTTAAAGAGAGCTATATATGGTTTTAAGCACGCGTCTCGATTTTGGTTTGATAGTTTTTCTCTTAAAGTAGAGAAATATGGTTTTAGTCGATCTCTCCTTGATCATTCTCTCTTCATATTCAAATGCAAAGATATAGTTACACTGTTATTGATATATGTAGATGACATTATCATTACAAGTAATTCTAATGAGCATTTTGAGTAGGTCAAAGAGCTTTTGAATCACAGGTTTAAGATGAAGGACCTTGGTAAACTACAATATTTTCTTAGAGTTGAAGTTAACAGGATCACTGAAGGCATGACACTTACTCAACATAAGTATACCATTGATGTTCTCAACAAGGCAGGTATGAAAGATTGCAAGCCTCTAAGCACACCCAGTGTACTCTATCAGAAACTCAGTTCCCAAGATGGAGAATTGTACGAGGACCCTACAGGATATTGCAAGATAATAGGGATGCTTCAATATCTCAGTTTCACTCAACCTGATATTGTCTACTCAGTTAATCAGGTATCTCAGTTCATGCATGAGCCGCATATTGGGCATATGGAAGCTGTTAAACGCATTCTTCGATACTTGAAGGGAACTATCGGAGATGGTCTTTTGTATAGAAAGAGTACAAATGAGCATGACGCACATGAACTTCTTGCTTACACATATGCAGATTGAGCTGGAGATCCAGATGAGCGCAGGTCGGTCTCAAGATACTGTGTTTTCATTGGCCTAAATCTAGTCTCCTGGAGCAGTAGGAAACAAAAGTCCATTGCCAGGTCGAGTACAGAAGCCGAATATAGATCAATGGCAGCTGTCACGGCTGAAGTAACTTGGATCAGACACCTGTTGATAGAAGTAGGAGAATCGATATCTCGATGTCTTCTCTTATGTGATAATCAAAGTGCCATTAACATGTCTTTTAATCCCATCTACCATAGTCGTGCCAAGCATATTGAAATAGATCAACATTTTGTAAGACAGAAAGTTGAAGAGAAGGAAATTGAACCTGAATTTGTTCGGACCACTGATCAAGTTGCTGACTTGTTTACAAAAGGACTCATCAAGGACAGATTTTGGATGTTAAAAGGCAAGTTGTTCATGGTTCAAAACCATGTACAACTTGAGGGAGGGTGAAAAGAAGTTGTACATGGTTCAAAACCATGTACAACTATTATTCATTATCTCACATGCTCATTAATGGCTCACTTGTATTTTAGTCTATTGTGCAGAGGGTATTTTAGTACCCTAATATTTGTATTACAAATACTTAAAGAAAAGCCTAATATGCAGATCCCTATTGAGGGTTTTTCAGCAGCATACGTTCTCCCCTCCATTCTCTCTCTATTCTTGTGGCTGAACCTCAGAACCTTCAATCTCTAACAAACAGCAGAAAATAAAAAACGGCAACAAGCAAATATATCATAAAAGAGACGGTGTGTGTACAAAATCATATGTTTGCTAAAATGTCAACAACCAGTATTTCTGCAGTTGAAAGATGACTCCATAAAAAAATAAAAAGATGAATCACAAGAACTAAAGGGAGGTACCAATTAACATTAAAGGAGATCCATATAGTATGTTCATACTAAAGAAATGAAAAAGAAACTTACCTGTGAGTTTGAGTGCAGAGGCAAAGAAGTTGAAGCAAGTTCTGAAACTCCAAGATGATTCATTTGTGCCCTGAGTAATTGTTGACGCTCAATGTCAACATTACCAACAGTGGATGGAGATGTAACCGGTGCATTGACTACAGTTGAGTTTGAGGTTGGCATGCTTCTTCTTACCCTTGATAATACACTTTGCATTTGTGTTGGAGCTGGCAATGCCTGGATTGCTACGGGTGCCCTAGTGACATTTCTAGGTATTGCAGGTCTCCCAGACTCGATTATAGCATTTGGACTTGTCATCCATGAATGTTGAATCTGAAGATCCTCAGCAGACACAACTTGACTAGCAGGTGGAACACTTTGCAAGGAAGTGCCTGATGGTTGATAAATACCTCGAGTATCTATTGATTCTCTATTAGGTGCACTTGTAACCGCATCCGCAGTCATAGGAGCCAGGTCACTGCTACTGAAACTTGAATCAAAGAAAGGAACTCTTGGGACATCCAAAGGAACTGGAGGAACATTAGAATCATGAGAGACATAGTCTATTGATGTTGCCCTTGTCCAGATATCTCGCAAAATCTGATCATGCCTTTGGCTTGCTTCTGCCAAAGCATGAACATATGGTGTCCCAGAACGACTTACAGTATGAGCTAAGCCCTCGAGAATTTCTTGAGAAGGTTTCCGATCAATGGTTTCATATCTGCTTGTGCATATATTTTGAGTAGTGTTTTGTCTTGAAATTTCTAGACCCGCATCAGTATAAACCATGTTTTTACCATTGTCTTCAGCTTCTATTGTCAAATCCATGACAATGCTAGAATTAGCTGAACATCTCTTAGATTCAACCCCCTCAGAACCTTCCCTGCTTCCATGTGAAAAACGCATGGGTAATTGGTCTAGAAGAATGTCATGTTCAAGATAGGGCTTCCAGGACCCATCTGGCGAGATGAGTACATCAGAAACATCATTCCCTACCTCTCTCAACACCTACACAAAATAGCAGCATGCATCATCAAGTATTGCAACACTATATGCAAAATAGAAGCAAGCATCCGAGTAAAAGGATTACTTGCCTCCAGCATATTTTGATCAATACGCAGGTCAGTGCAACTGACAGACTGATTGCAATGAGGACAGCGCCAAGATGGTTTTCTTGAGTTTATTTCCATAAAGTTTTCATAGTCAAAGCACTACAAGACAAACACACGAAGTTAAACAGAAATCACCTCATCTTACACTATATGTTATCATAAAGGCACAACTGCTTCTTTAACATCAACATTCAGTACATGTTTAACAGTATGGTATACGTCCTACCTGAAGGTGTCTACAACTCTGCCCTTTAACAGGGGTTTTAATGCGCTGGAAGCTATCAATAATGAAAAGACACACATTGCAGTTGGTTAATAACTTTTGGAGAAGCATAACATAGATATGAGACCATAAAATTGCCAGTAAGGGTGCAATTGGTACCTTATGGGACAGTTAAGAGATATTCTTGATGGACCCTCAATTAACTCATCATCTAACCGGCAAAATTAAGTAAAATAATGTCAGATCATCCTACCTTTTTAAACTGAAACAAATGCCTGAACCAGGTGTATGATGCATATAAAAAATGTCTCTAAGGCTATACATGAAAAGGTAAGTAACCTTTCGCTATTGAAAAATTTGATCATCATCGAACTGCAAGTGGATGCAAATATACATGGTCTGAATCTAGAAAATTCAAATAAAATAAATAAATTGGCAAGACGATTTAGATGAAAAAGTCTTCAGCCTCACACTGTAAAGAACCACTAATAGCATCATGTTGAAATGCAATCAATGCCCTACACACAGATTACCTTCAAGATGGCTGCCTATGTCACATAGGTGCGGGTGTGGATACGGGTGAAGATGCGATGATGCAGCACTTTGAAAAACTTGGGTGCGGGAGTTCGGAGAGGGTATATATATATATATATATATATATATATATATATATATATATATATATATATATATATATATATATATATATATATATATATTAACAGTTTTAAGTTAACACTAATAAAATAAAAACAATTATCATATCATCAATTCATCATCCATAAATTCATGCAATAAATCAAATTAACAATCTACAATTGTTATTCCCTTGTGCCAAGTTGCCAACGAGGGGAAGGAGGAGAAGGAAGAAGAAAGAGAGGAGGAGGAGGTAGAGAAGGAAGAAAATGAAAGATAGAAGGAGGAGAAGGAAGAAGAAGAGGAGGAACAAAGAGAGAGAAAGAGAGACATACATGTTGAACTAACGTCGGAAGAGGAGGAGGAGTCAGCTCTAACCCCCTTCCCAAATTTCTTTTTTTTAAACGGGCAGATAACCTTGGGTACGAGTTGACTACACCCAGGGTTTATTGACCTCACCCGCGTCGCATTGACGCAGATGCGGCGGCCTCTTTGGCGAGTTTGTGTGACTTAGATGGCTGCTGAAGGAGATAGATAATATCATGTATTATAATTTTGTGATGTCAAATTCATCCCTATAAGTAGCTACACAAGTACCTAGCAGATGCCCCCACTATTTAGAATCATAAACCTCTCCTACATTTCTAATTCTAGAAATACCCTTAAAGGCATGCTAAAATTTGTTTCATACAAAAACCTATCCTTTAAATTTCTGAAGAATGCTCAATAAAACAAGTTTTAAAGTTCGCCTAAAGACCCAAGTACGAAAGCTTTGTCTATATGGTTATTTGGGCAGGCTTTCATGCAAAACCATTGGAGAAAATGAAAGTTCTCCTTATGCATCATACTCAGGGAAATGAAAGGAAGTGCATCCTAATGTAGTTTAATGCTGATGTACTTTAATGTATGTAAGGCATTCAAGGCTGAAGCAAGTTGCAAAGTTGCACTGCAGCCTAGGAGATTTACCAGCACTTAATTGTGAATATTTTTGCACCTAGGCTGCTCCAAGAAATCACAATGATATTGGTTGAAGATAGGGTTTGTGAAGAAGCTATAATCTAATAGGTAGAGATATTTTTGCTTGGCCCAACATTGGCATTATAAGGAGTATTAGGCATGGGCAGCAGTCCTAGCAGCAGCCCCATTTCTCCTTGATTTGGGTTACGCCCATGTCCTCTCCCTCCTCGTGAGGAACCTCCACTTCTTCCATGACCATATGAAAGTGCCAGTCACAAGCAATTCATGAGTATCACTAGCTGAATCCAACTCCCTAACAATCTTTTCAAGGACATTTCATCATGCAAAAGCTTTGATCTCAAATCATCAAGATTTGGCAGTTGAGGCAAACATGCCAACGTAGTGGCCAACACATGATATTCGGATCCCAAACCATTTAAGGTTTATTGCACCATATCTTTGTCATGCACTTCACACCCAACCATAGCTAGCTGATCGGTGATGCTTTTGGCTTTATTCATATAGTCCATGATGGACAAGTTGCCCTTCTTCAAAACTTGGAATTTCTTCTTCAAATACACTCTTGCTTCAGAGGTCTACGAATACGCCTGCACTAGCCTATTCCATAGTTTCATTGTCGTACAATCATCCGAGATCCCAATCAAAACTTCTTGAGATAGAGTGGAGGCGATGTACGCTACCAATGCTTGGTCCCTCTTCATCCAAGCAACATACTCTAGATTGTGAACAAGTCTAGATGAAAGGATAGCCCCCTTTTCGTCCTACCCTTCCTGCATGAGATTCTACTCGGACTACAACCGATCCATCAAGAAGTCCAGAAAGATCCTAGCACCTAATGAAAGGAGCGATCTGCCTTTTCCAAGTCAAGAAATTGAAACTATTCCATTTCTCAAAAACAAGCTAATTTAGGAAACTGAAAGTAAGGCAAGACTGAACGAAATTTGGGTCCATAAATAACAAAAAAGAATGAAACAAAAGTAACGAAGAGAAAGAAACAAAAAAGCAGATGAAGAACGAAAGTCACAGGCACAAAACTGATTCAAGCCCAAAATCACGGGCAAGTTACAGATTCACAGACATGGCACATATATCCAAATAACTGACAATCTAGCAATATCTCTCAATGACAAATCAATTCATCAGCATCGATCAATTCAATAAGCCAAGGATCTGTTTTTTTTAGCTCACAGAAACTGA